>NC_044996.1:13535862-13835862 GCF_008728515.1 Papio anubis | reverse complement strand
TAAGATAATTAAAAAATAATCTGTAATTATTTTATTTTAAAAGTATCAATTATTTTATTTTCAATGACTTAAAATTGTGATGTGAAAGGAATACTAGAATTGGAATACAGTTGCACTGACCAATAAGTGCAGATTTTTCTAGAATATGTTCAGCTATTGTATAAAAATGATGTATGAAAGCTACATTTTCCTTTTTTTTTTTTTTTTTTTGACAGAGTTTTGCTCTTGTCTCCCAGGCTAGAGTGCAATAGCGTGATCTCAGCTCACTGCAGCCTCTGCCTCCCAGGTTCAAACGATTCTCCTGCCTCAGCCTCCTTAGTAGCAGGGATTATAGGTGCCCGCCACCACGCCTGCCTAATTTTTAATTTTTTTATTTTTAGTAGAGACAGGGTTTCACCATGTTGCCCAGGCTGGTCTCAAACTCCTGACCTCAGGTGATCCACCTGCCTTGGCCTCCCAAAGTGCTGGGATTACAGGCATGAGCCACCGTGCCTGGCCAAAAGTTATATTTTCTTTATAGGTTTTTATCCCTTTTTTCTATTCTCTTGGAAGACGCTGATATTTGCTCTCCTAATTTCCACCGTGGCAAGGCAAAGAATAATGAATTACCTCTAATGGTGCTACTGACAGTGACAACTGATGGCTGCTTGTCTGTATTGGTGTGAATGATAAGCCTGGTAGCTCACAGCCATTCTATCACACACAACTCCCCTCAGCCTAGATGGCTGATTTCTCTCATATGATTCAGCCTTCTTTCATTTATTTTATTTTATTTTATTTTATTTATTTTTTTTTTTGAGATAGGTTTTGCTTTTGTAGACCAGGCTGGATTGCAATGGCATGATCTCGACTCCACGCAACTATCCGCCTCCCGGGTTCGCCCGATTCTCCTGCCTCAGCCTCCCGAATAGCTGGGACTACAGGCATGTGCCATCCGCGGTTCGGTGGGTTTCCGGTCCAGTTCGGTCTCCTGGGCCTCCGGCCTCCACTGGGATTCCAGCCCTTTCCTTCCTCCCCTCCCTCCACTCCCCTCCCTCCATCCCCTCCTCCCCCTCCCTCCCTCCCCCCTCCCTCTTTTCTTTTCTTTCTTCTTTCTCTTTTCTTTTCTTTCTTTTCTTCCTCTTCTTCTTTCTGATGAATCTCATCTGTTGCCCGGAGGCTGGAGTGCAGCGTCAATCACTTAGCTCACTGCAGCTGCCAGCTCCTGGGCTAAGCCATTCACCTCCCACCTCAGCCTCCAGAGAAGCTGGGACTACAGGCATGCACCATCAGCGCCCTAGTTAATTAATTTTTGTTGTTGTTGTTTAAAGATTGGGTTTCACTATGTTGCCCAGGCTGGTCTCAAACTCTTGGACTCAAGTGATCTTCCTGCCTCCCTCCCAAGTCACTGGGATTGCAGTTGCAAGCCATCATGTTTGGCTCGTTTATTCTTTGGGAAGACCTATGAGCCCAGCATTAAGTGGCTACACTCATTGTGACAAATAATTCATTCAGAAAGTATTTATTGAGTCTATTTACTGGACCAGAGACTCTGCTAGGTGATGGGGCCATGGAGATGCCCCTAAGGCGTAGCTCCAACCATAGGGTGCTTATAATAGGGTGCTTATAGTCTAACAAGGGAGCTAAGACCTGTCTGTAGATAACTCTAAAACAAAATTAACCAAGTGTCACAACAACAAAAAATATTGCTATTGGAGTTGAGAGAAGGAAGGAAGTTGGGGAAATTCAGGAAAGGCTTGACTCTTTTTTTCATTCATTCAACAAACACAGGAGAATGAGACTATGCTAGGCTGGTAATACAAAGACAAAACACTATTTGATCTCAAGGAGTTTACCTTCTAGGGAAGGCAGATTCTCAGACTAGTCACAGCATCCTGGGATAAGGTTAGGTGTATGGACAACTGAGGTAAGAACAAAGTGATGTGGGAGCCTGGGGATTGCTCTCTTTAGGGAAAGCAAGGAAGGAGTCATGTTCTAAGTACTCGTTGAACTGGGCTTTCTTCAGTGAGTGTATAGTCTAGTGTGACTGCCATGCCCATGAATAATTCCAATACCAGGAAATGCCAAGTGCCCTACAAGAAGCTCAGACAAAGGGCTTATAAGGTAGGTTTAGAGGTGAGTGTGTTTACTTCTAGCTGGGGTCTCAGATAAGGATTTACCAGATAGACCAAATTGGAGGTGAGCTTTAAAAGCTAAGTAGAAGTTCAACAGGGAAAGGAGTGAGGGATGAGGTAAAACAGAAGAAATAGCTTGAATAGGCCTGGCGGGGTGTCTCGCGCTTGTAATCCCAGCACTTTGGGAGGCTGAGGCAGGTGGATCACCTGAGGTCAGGAGTTCGAGACCAACCTGACCAACATGGAGAAACCCCGTGTCTACTAAAAATACAAAAATCAGGCAGGCATGGTGGCGGGCACCTGTAATCCCTGCTACTCGGGAGGCTGAGGCAGGAGAATCGCTTGCACCTGGGAGGCAGAGGTTGCAGTGAGTTAAGATCACGCCATTGCACTCCAGCCTGGGCAACAGTGAGACTCCATCTAAAAAAAAAAAAAAAAAAAAAAGGAATAGCTTGAATAGAGCCCTGGCCTGTTAATGGTGAGTCTTTTGAAGTGGCCAGAGTGGAAGAGTCTGGACGGTGGCACAGGCTGAGGAAAATCACAGAAGGCACTGAATGCCAAGACAGGTCACTGGATTTTGTTGAGTAGGCAGTGGAGAGTGGTATGTCTTTTCTACTTCTAACCATGCTTTAGGATGGAGGCAATAGTAATTCATAGTGATGGCCTTGGAATCAGATTATTTGGGTTCAAATGCTGCCCTACCACTCACTAGCTGTGTGAACTTGAGCAAGTCTCTTAGCCTTTGTGTCTAATGGGGGCATTAATAATACTACACTCCACAGGTACAACCAATGAGGATTGGTTTAGTTTAGTCTTGTTAGAACCATGCCTAACAAGAGGTAACACTATATAAAGTGTCACTTGTTGTTGTTAGTAGTAGTACTAGTAGTAGTAGTAGCAGCAGCAGCAGCAGCAATAATAGTTGTGACATAATTCGTAGCAACGTTAGGAAATTCTTGTGTTGTAAACTTTTAGGAACATACTTGGGATGACCTGACATCGCTGAGAAAACCAGAAGTGAACCTCAGGGACTATTGAGAAATGATCAATACTATGTATGCTCTTTGCAAAATTGTTTAGGTACACCTGAATTGAACCACATAATAGACACATAAATAGCTGGTCCTCGGCCAGGCGCGGTGGCTCATGCCTGTAATCCCAGCACTTTGGGAGGCCGAGGCGGGTGGATCACGAGGTCAGGAGTTTGAGACCATCCTGGCCAACATGGCGAAACCCCGTCTCTACTAAAAATACAAAAATTAGCTGGGTGTGGTGGCGGGCACCTGTAATCCCAGCTATTTGGGAGGCTGAGGCAGGAGAATCACTTGAACCTTGGAGGCGGAGGTTGCAGTGAGCCAAGTTCGTGCCATTGCTCTCCAGCCTGGGCGACAAGAGCAAGACTCCATTAAAAAAAATCTATCTATCTATCTATCTATCTATCTATCTATCTATCTATCTATCTATCATCTATCTATCTATCTATCTATCTATCTATCTATCTATCTATATCTGGTCCTCAACAGCTAAAAATGGCCTAGCCAGAATGTTGGCAGCCAAGGCAAGTTGAGCAACCAATAAAATGTCATGTCTGAGCTAGAGAGTTTCAGAGATCTCCTGCATCTATGATATAAATCACATCATCAGGAGAGCTTGCAAACAGTAAGGTTCACCTGTGGTTAAACTTAAGGCTGTTCATAAATATAGCAATAAAACTATTTCTTTCCCATGTCCCAGGTGTCTTAGTTTTCACACTCCCGCCACAACTTGAAATGTTTAATATGAAAGTGTGACAATCTGCAAGTAACACTAAAACATTGTCACAGGAGGCTTGTTCACAAGAAATAGGCACAGCCTGGGAACAGTGACCTGCAAAGCTCTGGAGCCTGCTTTTGTTTGCATCTACCCTCCTTGTAGTTTTGGACACACTCAAGTACAGCTGCATTTAGCAGCTGGTCCAGGATTTGGTCCATTCTCATTGTGTCCCAAACTGCAGACTCTGCAGATGACTGTCAGTGTAAATGTGACTCTTCCTTGTGGGTTGCCCTAACCTTTGGTTCATTGAATCTGGTTCTTGGTCATCACCTAGCACAAAGGCGGCTGTTACAAGACAGAGACACCCTAGTGAGTACTGGAAACACTCACAAATCTTTCCTCTCAAATGAGCTTTAGCACAATGAGTTCTGAGGTCCCTTTGCAGATTCACAGTAAGCCGCTGGAAGTTTCTGAGACACTGAACAATGAAAATGGACCTCTTCTTGAGAACTCTGTGGCTTACACTGTCAAAGCTCTAAGCAAACATTGTTTTGTAGGCCCAAAAGTTGGAACTCATACTGAATTGGAAAAATTATTGTATGTCTTCATCAGAAAAGGATTTAGGGTAGCTGGTAGCTGGCGTTCTGCCAGGAGTGTCACAGTTCTCCAAGGTTTAAGCCTTAAGTATCTTCTTCCAAATTTGTGTCTTGCATCATAAAATGTGTCCAAGATAACAACATGTTTTGATAAACATTAATTAAACCCTTAGCTAAAAAAATTGTTTGTCTCCTTAGAATATTTTTTTGAGAGGGGATGTTTCGGATGGGTCCTGTTTGTTTAAAAAGACTACCCAAGGGAGTTTCCCAAAATAAATGTCCTTGTGGCAGAGACTCAAAATCATTCATAGAATAGAACTGGAAATGTAGAAATGAGAGAGCCCAAATTCAGAGGTGTTAGATTCAGCCAATAGAGCATGACGTTTGAGTTCGAGCCCACCTGTATGACCTGGAGTAAGCCAATGTTTACACCCAGTTTCTGCATCTGAAAAAATATGGCATTATGCATTATGAAAAAAAGAAGATGTGCTTACATCACAGAATTGTGGTGAGGGAGGATTAGCTAAAATACTATACTTTGGGAAATAGTTTGTAAATTGCAAAGTGCCATTAAAATGTAAGGAATTACTATTATAATCATCACTGGCTGAGGTCCTACATATAAGGACCTACAGCTTATAGCGACCTCGTCAGAGTTTTTTGAGAGAGAGAGAGAGAGAGAGAGAGAGAGAGAGAGAGAAAGAGAGAGAGAAAGAAAGCACTCTTATCTTTCCCCACTAGATGGCAGGCGAGCCACTTGGTAAAGTACTGACTGGCTTAGGACTCTAGAAACCACAGCAATATTTTGGTTTGTGAAGCAGCCTAGCGATGGACAAAGGGTGAATTAGAAGTCATAAAAAACAGAGACAGCCTGTATCCCATCGGTTTGCAGTTTACCAACATTTCGTGTGTATGAAAACATGGTCTTTTTCTTTTGACTGTGAGAAAAAGGATAGCTAAACAATTTCTCTAACAAGGAAAATGTTGAGCTCACTCAGTTACAGCTAACAGACTTAACGATTATTTGTCACACCACTTTACAGGTAATGTCTTCATCTATATCAGGGATTGACAAACTGCTTCTGTAACAGTAAATATTTCTGGCTTTGCAGGTTATATGATCTATGTTGAAACTATTCAGCTTTGCCACTGTAGCAGAAAAGCAGCTTGAAACAATATGAAAATAAGTGGGCATGAATAGGTTACTATAAACTTTTATTTATGGACACCGAATTTTGAAATTCACATAATTTACACTTGTCACAAAATATTCTTCTTCTTTTGATTTTTTTTTTTTTGAGCACTAAAAAATGTAAACATTATTTTTAGGTGAAAGATCATACAAAAAATGACCATAGGCCTGATTTGACTGGCAAGCAGTAGTTTGCAGAGATCCAAGACTTCTTAGCTATCAGATTGGCAATCTCCTCAATCTATATATTTATAACTTTCATAACACATATTTCAATGTGGTAAGTATATTTTTTGCACATATAAATTACTAAAAATCCATGTGGCATTTTTGCCTGTTATTGTCTTGTTTGTTAAAAACTATAGACAAAAAAATTCAAGTAGTATACCGGGTGTGGTGGCTCACGCCTGTAATCCCAGTACTTTGGGAGGCCAAGGCGGGCAGATCACCTGAGGTCAGGAGTTCGAAACCAGCCTGGCCAACATGGTGAAACCCCATCTCTATTAAAAACAAAACAAACAACAACAACAAAAAAACACAAAAATTAGCCGGGCATAGTGGCGGGTGCCTGTAATCTCAGCTACTTAGGAGGCTAAGGCAGGAGAATCGCTTGAACCCAGGAGGCAGAGGTTGCAGTGAGCCAAGATTACACCACTGCACTCCAGCCTGGGTGACAGAGGGAGACTCTGTCTCAAAAAAAAAAAAAAAATTCAAGTAGTTGGTGCATTGTTCTTGGATTTGTCAGGAAGAGAGCACGCAGTTAAATGTGAATTTCAGTTAAAATAAAGACAAAAGGGATTCACTGTTTCTCTGAGATTCAGTTTTAACTGGGTGAACTAAATTGCTAAGTCTGATATTTGTTCTTCTACTGACCAATCCTCATTTATTACGGGCTTAATAAATGAAGTTGAAGATCTGAAGACAAGACTTCTCCAGTAAAATATATCTTTGGGGAATTGGGAGAAATACGGATCTCCACTGGCTTGCTTGTTTTCCGTGCACTTTAACACATTAAAACAACTGTAAGGCACGAACAGCTGTTATTCACATCCATTTTCTAGAACAACAAATTCTGAGCTGCCAGTCTCAGTTGAACAAGCCATTTAAAGTGCTTTGTAAGAATCTCAAAGTAACGAGCACTTGCTATTTTATGTTGCAAAGGGCTTCAGAGAAATTTGAGGTCTTTTAATTGAGTAGGAACAGCAAATAAAAATCCTCCCAGCCTGGTGTTCTGTGGAACTGAGCTTCCTTCAGGCCGTTTCAAAACAGAAACTCCGTCCTCCTCTAAAAGCTTTTTTATACCCCTTGATGGAGGTGTCAAGCGTGCACAGGCAGCAAATCGTAGGGCCTGGTTCAGAGAGGTTTCTTTTTGTGTGTATCTGTTAGGATTCACTACTGGTATTAAATATTGACCCACATTTAATTTGCCTGGTGACTTTTCACGATAGATATTGAATGTTAAATGCTCTCCAAATCGGATGTTCTTTCCAGTTTTAAGATTTGACGCCTTATGATCTACTCCATCCACGACTTTTACAGAACCTTGGAGGGTCTCTTACCGCTCTGGACTTGAGTTGGTTAATCCCGCTGCAGAGACGGAGTGGGGCGGGGGTGGAGGTGGTGGTGAGTGGTGTAACTGAGGAAGAGTCCCTGGCATACTGCAACCAGGTCAGAAGTGACAGCATCCAGCCCTCCCCTCCTTGGGGAGTGGGGGAAGGGGGCGACCCCGCCCAGTGCAGAGGGAGGCGAGTCAGGAGCCGACGAAACGCTGGAGAGGCCATCCGCGGGGGCCGGTCTCTGCAGAGAGCAGCCGGGTGACAACGTGGCACGGAACGGCACTGCATCAGAGTAAGCACACTGCAGAGACGAGACGAATCCTCCCTAGAGAGGGGAGGCGGTTAAGGAGAGGCGATTGCGTGGCCCGGAGCAGCCAGACCCGGTAAGCCGACTACTTCCCGTATTCCGCTTTAACCAAGCTGGTTTTCCTGGCGGCCCCACAAATGTCCTGAGCGGAGCGTCTTCGCTGGCTCACAGCCAGCCAGCCAGCCAGAGCCCACTTCTGCGACCTCCTCCTTCTTCCCATCCTGAGGGCTCCTGCTTCGGCTCCCGGCTTCCTCCTCCGGGGTATCTTTTACCCCTTCTGTAGCTGGATAATCGCCCTCACTCAATCACCACGGTCGTAAATAGGGCAAAACGAGCAAGGCGCTCGCCTTGGGTACAAAATTTAAGGCGGTACCCAGATACTCAGTAATCAAGATAAAAATGTTCATGCAATCTCTTTAAAATTCAAAGTTACAGCCAAAATTCCGCGAGAAGCTAGATAACAATTATTAAATAAGGGCAAGCTCAGACTTTGCACTTGAACGACTTAGCCTCACTTGCCTCACCCTAATCCCCGGCGCCACTAATCAACTCTGAAGTGATTCCATCCTTTCCGTGGTGCCACGTACTGGACCTTCGGTTTTCGTTGTGTATACGGCTTCCTGATTGTGTGGGAAGGGGCAGAGACTGAGCCTCACGGAGCGCAGTCCAGTGCTTTGTTCACCGAGGCCCTGGGGTCGATATGGATTTTGGAGTAGCCCAAAGGTGAGGGCTTATGCAGCCACCCCAGGTTGCAAAGCTTTGCATTGGAACTGCCGGAGGCCCCACAGAAGCAAAGTTAGAGCGGAAAATGCACTCCTTTAATTAGTATTTAGGAACCCCTTCAATAATTGAATTGAGTATAAAATCTTTAAAGTAACTACAAATAGCAGGGAACGGCTTTTGGAATTCTTTTTCTAAGACGGATGCCTCCGCGCGTGGAGACGCCTTGTTCCTCTCTAGCTTGCCATGTGTATTTGGTCGTGTGGCACTTCAGTCTGAAGTTGCAATGATACAAGCACCTTTAATGAGGATCACACTCCATAACTTAGGAAGCACCATTTACCTCTCCTAGTAAGTGACTAGACACTGTTAGATGCTGGCTAAAAAAGGGTTTTCAATTCTTGCCATCCCCTAGAGCCATTTTATGCTGATCTTGAATTGTTTGCTGCTCTTACGTTTAAGGGAGGTGACAAGGGGGGCAACTAGCTCCGGAGTAGGGGATGACCTGGTGTTATTTATAAATGCTTCTTTTTGTCTTATGCGTGCCAGTGAAAAATGAGGTTAAGAGGAAGATCTCTAAAAGACCTGGAGAAGATCAGGAAACTATTGTTCAAATCCGTGTGCCTTTTCTTAAAATCTTTTGAAGTTTTGGGCGTGACCAGCTCTTCAAAAGGAAGAAAAGGGCACTTGTGATCCCTGGCCTGCTAAAAAGAGTTTGCTTCCCTTGAGGAGGGATCAAGCCAAATTCTGTCTAACCTGGAATGGGGAAAAGGTGGGCCGAAAGGTCATTGTGGGCTTCGTCAAACCTGGGACACGGCAGATCCCCTTAGCTGTTGGATTTCTCATAGGCCTGGTTTAGCTGTTCCACGCTCTGGCCAGCAGAGGGCACTATAGCCACATAGAATGTTTTTTGACTGTTTTTGGTGGTGAATTTTCAGAGCTATTTAAAAGACTTCCATCCAGGAAGAAGTATGAACGATTTTCCATGAAATTTTAATGTGACAAATAGATTATCATTAAAAACTGGTGGATGTCTATTTGGTTTTTAACCCATTGAACCATAGAAAGAAAGTGAAGATGTTTCATAACAATCAAAGATTAAAATAGCAAGAACAAAAAAGCAATGTGATAATAAATATCGGCATCATATCCCTAAATTATTTCCAACATAAGTAGTTAGGGTTTTTGCTCATAGGGATGATATTTAAATTTTCAAATAAAGAAAGTTAATTTGTGAATTTATATTACTCATTGGAAGAATGAAAACTGGGATATGAATATGTGATCTTACAATGTACAATTCAATTTTCTACAGAGAAGTCTCCAGTAAAATATGCTTCTACGTGCCGTGGGAATTTAAAAATTAAAAATGTAAAAGATTTATAATTAACTGCCATAGATGAAATACCAAAGAATGTGTATGATTCTGAGCAGGATTAGGATTGAAATCTATTCGCTATGTTTAGGTCATATTTGTAGAAAGTTAATGGAAGAGTTGTATCGATACTAATTTGTTTCTTACAGTTTTGATAGGAATATCAGATTCATATTGTAGAAACTTAGACTCACATTCTGTGTTAGAACCTATGAGCTATTCTGGGTGTTTTAATATGGTTTTTGCTCATTGCTATGCTACAGGTATTATCATACATCTTTTCTAAAGGTGGAGGCCTTCTTTTTTATTTAACCAGAAGTTTCTTGTGTTAGGATGATTTTGAGCAGTTAAGAATTGCAAGAAAAGATCTTAACATCATTAGTTTCAAGTACATTGTAATGATTGAGTGTGGAGTGTAGAGCAAGATTGCATAGCTGTACATTTTGGGCTTTCCTACTTAATAAACGTGCGACCTCGGACAGATTATGTAACTTGTCTGAGCCTCAATTTCCTCATCTATAAAAGAATAATAATAATATCCATTGCATAGGGTTGTATTAAATATTAAGTGACTTAATATATGTAAAGCAGCTAGAACAGTGCCTGGCCCAGAAAAATCACTTTATAAGTGTCATTTACCTATTATTTTTTTCCATTATTGTTAATAATATTTTTAATTTGAACATGATGTATTAATTTCCCCTTAGTTTATTGTTTAGCTCTAGAGCTGCTTAGATTCATTTACATATAATATTGCTTATCTAATTTTAAATAAGTGGTTCTATGCACATTTAGTAACTTATGCCTCTTAAACATTGGCCATGAAAGAGAATTCTTGAATAGTTTCATGAAGCAGTCTTTGTCTCTTACTCAGAGTAGAATATTTTGAAGACATCTTTTCTCTGAAGTTTTTAGACAGGCTATAAACTAGTTTGTATTAGTCGGAGTTCTCCAAACAGACAGAACCAATGGGATAGCTAGCTAGATAGATAGATAGAGGAGAGGGGATTTATTAGAGGAATTTGTTCATGTGGTTATGGAGGATGACAAGGGCCAAGATTGAGGGACTGACAGTTGGCAAGGGCTTTCTTGCTGTGTCATCCCATGGCAAAGGAGAGAGAGGCCAAACTTGCCCTTTTGTAAAGAATCCACTCCCATGAAAATGACGTTAATCTATTCATGACAGTGGAACCTAATCACCTTTTAAAGATCTCACCTCTTAATACTGTTACAGTGGCAATTCCATTTCAACATGAGTTTTGGAGGGGACAGACATTCAAACCATAACACAGCTCCATGACAGAATTTTCGCATGCACCAGAATGTAAATGACAGCTACTCATTTTAAGGGGAAACAGCTTAGGTTAGTGTAAAAAACATGAGTATTGGAGTCTGGAGCTTGGACGCTAGCTGTGTGACTTTGGACATGCCACATGTCATCTTTGAGCTTCTGCTTTTTCAAATACAAGGCTGTTGTAGGCCAGAATATGACCAGGTTGTAAAGGGTTTGCCACATACCGACTGCTGACATCAAAACATATTAGTTCCATTTCCTGGACCTTATTCCCTTTCTCCTTTGATAATGCTTCATTCAAGTGTAGATCGAAGACCTCAGGAGGAAATGAAATGTTAAGAAGATTTGACTGTAACAAAAGGGTTAGTGTTAACACATCCATTGTGTACTTATACAATAGAAGTACAATAGTAATCTTAGAAGCTGTGCAAAATCACTGCTGCTTCCTCTCTCTGGGCCTCTGAATTAATGATGCAATATATACAATACATATAATAAATATATGTTATAATATATAATATATTTGTTATATGTAATACTTATATTATATATTATAATATATAATAATTATCATTATATAATATACATTTATATATAATATATATTATTATTATTATTATTTTGAAGACATATTTTCTCTGAAGTTTTTAGACAAGCTATAAACTAGTTTGTATTAGTCAGAGTTCTCCAGAGAGATAGAACCAATGGGATAGCTAGCTAGTTAGATGAAGGAGAGGGGATTTGTTAGAGGTTACAGAGGATGACAAGGCCAAGGTTGAGGGACTGACTTCAGCCGTCCTTTGTTTCAGCTTCATAATTAATATTAACTATAATAATTATATTATTAATCTAATTATTATAATTATATATAGCAATTAATATAATTATATAACATATTTAATTATATATGATAAATATATATTATATTAGTATATGTACATATTAGTGTATATATTAGTATATGTATTTGTATATATATTATATATATATTTGTACTAATATACATACACAAATACATATAAGTATAGGACCTAGTTACTTCCTCTAAGGCTTCATGTTTCTCTAATGGTCATAAAATGGACTAAATGGGGCTTGAGTTGGATGATGAGATTCCATAGATAGAAAGGAAAGGGAGCATTCCAGCTAGAAGGAATGGTGTGAGCAGAGGTACAAGTATGATTTTGGTCAGGAGCCAATAAGTAAAGCAGTCTTTCCGGAGAACCTTTCTTGAGGAAGGTGCCTTGTAGTGCCCACAAACGCAGGAAGCAAGGATTAGGACAAGGTCACCGATGGTCAGTTCAAGGAGTTTGGAATGTGTCCTGTAGCTATTGGGAAGCCACTGAAGGCTTATTAAGTAAGTAAAACACAGCAGAGGTACTGTTTTGGGAACAAAAAGCTGGTGGCTATGAGGGTGGACTTGGTTATAGCAAAATTAGTCAGGAAACTATTTTAACAGTCTGGGGCCAGATCATAGAGGGCCTCATAGGCCCCATTTGTTCCTTCATCTACAGTTGCTTCAGCTTTTACATCTTTCTAGACCAGTCCTGTTATGTTTTACAGAGGTCTTCCATTTCAGTCTTAGATGCTGTCTTCTGTTTGCCAGTGGGAATTCTATAATCCCATTTTATTTCCATAGCATCTAATGAAATTTGTTTTTTTCTCCCTCCCCTCCATGAAAGCAAATTTTCCATACATTTTGTGTGCCGAAACCTAGTAAGAATAGGTCAGATTAATCCTAAATATCTGCTTTTTTATTCATTGCAATCATAAACCCTTTCATTAATATCAAGACAGCTAAAGAACTCCACCTCATCAAAGAAATCTGGCATCTGAAGCCCTTTATGATTTGCCTCAACACATCTTTTCCAGTTTTATTTTTACTGCCCACTTCAGCCATCCTTTGTTTCGGCTTCATCTCTCATCTAATTCCACGCATAGGCAGCAATTTCGTGCCTCCGCCTTTGTCCCTTCCACCTGCTTGCCTTCTCCTCCACACCCTAAAAATTCTACCCATTCTTCAAGGTCCCATTCAAATGCTACTGCTTTTGAGAGTGTTGCATGCTGGTCTTACTTTCTGTACTGTAAGCATTTATGCTATAAAATGAGGACCTATTCTATTCCAGTTACTGTCAAGGCATTCCCAAATGATTAAAACACAGGAAAACAGATGGCACTGTAGTGAAATATCCTATGTGCTGTAATCAGAGTAGGCATTGGAGGAAGGCTCTGAGAGTTTCCACCACCAATACAGAGCCAGCAGGAGGGATCAGGGAAAGCTTCCTGGAAGAAATGGTATCAGAGGCGTTTGAACCAGAGTGACTCCATCTTGAATAGGGGCGGGGTAAAATAAGGCTGAGACCTACTGGGCTGCATTCCGAGGAGGTTAAGGCATTCTTATTCACAGGATGAGATAGGAGGTCGGCACAAGATACATGTCACAAAGACCTTGCTGATAAAACAGCATGTGGTAAAGAAGCCAGCCAGAACTCACCAAAACCAAGATGGCGACGAAAGTGACCTCTGGTTGTCCTCACTGCTCATTATGTGCTAATTATAATGCCCACCTACCAAGCACCTGGATTTAAAACTTGGTAACAATTTAGCCAGGTGTGGTGGCTCACGCCTATAATCCCAGCTACTCCGGAGGCTGAGGCGGTTGCAGCGAGCCAAGATCGCACCACTGTACTCCAGCCTGGGTGATACAGTGAGACTCCATCTCAAAACAACAATATAAAAATTGTTAACATTTTTTCCATAAAATAAATTACTGGTAACATTATATATGTATTTGCTTCAGGTCCTCCCCTGACAAAACATATATTTATTTATATTACCACAGTTCCGTGACTGCACCCAGTAGAATCAACAGCAATGACCTAATGTCATCTAACAGCCTACTCATGCTCAGATTCCCTCAGTCCTTCCAAAACTATGAGTGACTATTTATTGATTGATTATTAGTGAAGCATTATCAGAAGATCTGAGATCTGAGAACTTGGTACTGTTGCTTAGTTGATATGAGTCATAGTATGGATTGGTGGAAGAACAAAACTTAAGACAACAAAATAGATAGTAATTATTTATTTGAAAACACTTTCCTCTCCAAGCTACACTAACCCAAAGAAACTGAGGGATCACCTAAGATCAACTTGAGCGCTCAACCTGGTTGCCCAAGGGTTATGGCACTACCAGAAACTCTCAGGCTCTAGAGAGAAACAAGGCCATTGGGAGAGAACTCCAGACACTTGTGGATGGATAGTCAGTTGTTTATTCCAACGTCATTTTTTGAGTAGTCCATCCTTTCCTTAGTGTTTTGAAATTCTACCAGAGAACTGTAAAAATACTAAAAATGAATAAGTGAACACATTTGTATTATCTTATTGGGGGGAAGGCTCTTCAAAGCAAGGCAGAGACAGTTGACTACATAAATACTAGAAGCAACTTTATGGCAAAAGACAAAAGTAATAAAATTCAAAAGTAAATGACATGTTTGGAGAAAATATTTGCAATATAGAGAGGATTAAAAATAAGATCTCTAAAATGTTAACAGTACCTATAAGTCAGTAAGAAAAAAATATAACGTGGAAAAGGGATAAGAACAAGTATTTAAAGAGGAAAGATGATGAAAGAAATCAATTAAAACAAAAATTAGATACCTTGTTATTTACCTTCTAATTGATACAAGTCACAAATGCTGATTGTGTTTCATGTTGGTAAGTACATGAGAGAAAAGAACTCTCATTTGCTTTTAGCATACAAATTGGTACAACCTTTGTAAGGGCAATTTGGCATATATATACACATATATACGTATATATGTGTATATATACACATACACACACACACACATATATATATTTATTTATTTATTATTTTTTTTTTTGAGACGGAGTCTCACTCTGTCACCCAGGCTGGAGTGCAGTGGTGCGATCTTGGCTCACTGCAACCTCTGCCCCCGGGTTCAAGTGATTCTCCTGCCTCAGCCTCCCAAGTAGCTGGGATTACAGGCGCCCGTCACCACGCCCAGCTAATTTTTTGTATTTTTAGTAGAGATGGGGTTTCACCATGTTGGACAGGCTGGTCTCAAACTCCTGACCTCGTGATCCCCCTGCCTCAGCCACCCCAAGTGCTGAGATTAGAGGCGTGAGCCACCACGCCCGGCTTTGGCATATATTTTTATTACTCCAAATTTCTGTCTTTCTCACTAGCTCATAAGCTACTCATTTAGATTGCCTTTGTTCCTGACCTCATTTCCTATTTTTATGTTTGCTTTTTCCTAGATGGTGTGCTTCTCACCTCAGCCTGGTAGCCTGACCTTGACTCCCGAGTTCTACGATCGCTTCACAACTGCAAGTCATTCTCATACAAAATTTAAGTTTTCCTAAGTCTGCGCCTTTGAGAGCTTTGGAATGATATGCAAGTTCAAGTCACCATCCTCTTTCTTGCTACCTCCTGTGAGAAGACCAGCCTTTGGGTTACTTCTTTCTACCCTTGCTCTTCTGCTTGATATTGTTGCTTCTGCAGCCATTGATCACACACGTGTTGTCATACAAAAACTGGGTAGCCTTTTTATTTGTCTTGTGAATTTTATCATTTGGTTCTTACGTATTACAAATTAATATTGTGTACTGTCAGTGATATACAACTTTCAGTCATTGTAAATTTGCATAAGTTAGGGTGAGAATGGCATGCAAGCAAAAGAACAAGAAGAGGGATGATAGAGATGGAAGAAGAGTAAAGAGGGCAAGAAAGGTTATGTTAATAGCGAACACAATGAAAGTTCTTTAAATGCTTGATAATGGTGAAAGCAACACTTCCTAGGTCATATTTTTGGTGTTAATGAACCTACACATCATACAATAAAGAAAAATGAGAAAGCAGTTGGGGGCCAGTGAATCGGGGGCACACAAGAATCACTGAGAAAATCATACATAACTCAAAATGCCACAATAGAGAAAATATAAAGAGATGTGCACTTGTGGATTCTGAAACAGAGAAGGTTGAATAGGTCTCTTTCTGTGTGTAAAATCTGCCAGTGAGCATCACAAAAATGCAAATTTAAATTTCAATCTGGATGGAAAGTTATAAAATTCATTGCAAGTAGTGGGTGGTTGGGTAGGTTTAAGAAATGCCAGGTGGGTGGATCACTTGAGGTCTGGAGTTTGCAACCAGCCTGGCCAACATGGTGAAACTTTGTCTCTACTAAAAATACAAAAATTAGCCAGGCATGGTAGTGGGTGCCTGTAATCACAGCTACTCAGGAGGTTGAGTCAGGAGAATCGCTTGAACCCAGGAGGTGGAGGTTGCAGGTGAGCCGAGATCGTGCCATTGCACTCCATCCTGGGTGACAAGAGTGAAGCTCTGTCTCAAAAAAAGAAAAGAAGAGAGGAGAAGAGAGAAGAGGAGAGGAGAGGAGAAAAAAGAGAAGAGAAGAAGAGAAGAGAAGCAAAGCGAAGCTGTGGCCTGTAATGAAAGGAAGTGGAGAAGTGGCTGGCAGAGGAAGCAGATTAAGAAGCTGCCGGAGAGTATCCTGAATACCTGAAGAAGATGATTGAGGAAAATGGCAATTTGCTTGAGCAGGTTGTCAGTGCTGCTGAAACTCTGGAAGCAAATGCCTACTTGCACATCTATTGCAAAGCATGAGAAAAGGACCAGAGGCTTCAAGCCTGGAAAAGACAAACTCGAAGTTCTGCTTTGTTCCAGTGTGTTCTGATTAAACAGATTCCAAAATTGTTGCCTTTTTAAAAGAGAAGGCCAGAAACACTTTTCTGCCTACATGAAGGGAAACCATAAAATATGGATCACTGAGAAACTCTTTTTGAACTGGTCTTTGAAGTGTTTTGTTCTGAGGTTAAATAATATTTAAAAGAGTAAAAAATCTTGACTTCACAGTGTTGCTGATTCTGGACACTGCTCCTACAGACAAAAATGCAGTCATAAATGCTGCTCCTTGTGTTCAAGTCATCTCCATTACCCCCAGTACGACTCCACTCCTTCAACTCATGCATCTGAGAGTGCTAAAGTTTCTGATGTACTACGCTCGGCCTGTCTTTCGACTACCCGCAGATCTTATCAGAGACACCAGAACTTTACTGTGAAAGTGGCTTGGCAAAATTTCTCCATTTGTAATGCTTTCACAGGTGTAGAAGAATCAGTGAGACAAATAAAACAATCAACACTTAATGAAGTCTGGCAGAAATTTTGGAATGAGGTTGTGACTGATTCAGAAGGTTTCCTTCCAGTAGTAGAAGAAATTGAAAATGTTGTAACATCTGCAAACCATTTGAATAGTGAAGGCCTCGAAGACATTGAGTTAAGTGACATTACTGAATTGTTAGACTCTCACCGTCAAAAGATAGTTTAGAAATATTTTGGAGATGTGATCACATCAAAAGACAATAAAAGAAGCCAGCATACGTTAACATCCAGAACTCTAAGAATGTTCAAGTATCTACTCCACAAATGAAATTGTCACAGTGATTCAAAAGAAAGAGGTCCTTTGGTGGACTACATATTGACTTTCAGGTAAGGCTTAGATGATTATTTACAGTCCTATAAAGCAGTAGTAATAAACCTCCAAACAAACACCAATAAGTCTTTTCTCTCTGCTTACTTGAAAGGGGAGAAGAGGTTGACATTAGGACATGTCATTCAAACCCGTTCTGCAAACAGAAAAACAGGAAGTAGATATGCCGCACACAGATGGTTAAACCTTGGGATTCAGACTCTGATGGCTCTGATGATGTGGTGATTTGTGTGCTGGGGATGAAAGAGGAGCAGAAGACTGAGCTTACATCTCTTCAGATGAAATGCAATTTTCTCTATTCTTTCCCTGTTACTACTGCTATGACCAAGCATTTTCATTGATGTGTTATCATCTTCATCTTGAGATCACAAAGGAAGTTAATTGCCTGATATCCACTATTGCTAATATAAAATATCATTGATATTTATTTTATTGTTTTATTTTGGTGAACAAACTAATTGTCTGGGCTTTTGTAATACTCACATCCCTGCCTCATTTTTTCCTGAAAGGTCTTAAATTCCTACAACATGGATACTCTGAGAGTTTCAGGAACTCAACTATGGCATTTAAGGAGTGTGCTGCTACTGTACTTGGCTGGATGATTTGATTTTGTACTCTTGATCTGAAATTTGTTTTAATTCTGATTAAGCCTAACTTGTGATCTCACCAGAAAGGATTAGTTTGGTATACGTTAAATTAATTTGTTTTGCAGCAGTTGTATATGTTAGCTATTGGCTGATCCTGAAAAGCAGTATATTTATGTCAAATTTCCAGATTTCCTTTGGTAGCTAATCAAGGAGGAACAGTTGCTAGAGTTCATTTTCATAGATTCTTTCTGTTCTCATATCTGGCCTTCCCAGTGATTTGAAGAGTTGAATATCCTCCAAAACAAACAAACAAACAAACAACAAAAAAAAAACCAACCAGATATTATTACTTCCTGTTCTCTGATGGTGATGGAGACATCATTCTCAGATTGTTTTTAAATTCCCTCCATAATTCCTTATATTTACTTTATTTGATTCAATTGTGTTACAAAAGTTATTATTATGGTTGCTTTAATTTTGGATGTTTGGAATTTTCCAGGCAGATTTGACAGAGGGGAAAAAAAATCACAAAGCCAGAGATATGACGCTGTTATCTTGTTCTAAGAATTTTGAGCAAAGACATAGGATGAACCTGCCTGTTCTTTTGGCTGCTTGTACACATTCCCAACTGATGTCCATTTTGAACTCAGTTGGACAGTTATTCTGGGGAATAGAGAGGAAGTCCAAATAACAATGCTGTTGTTTCTGTCTTAATTGCTATTTGTGCCGGATTCACAGCACTGACCTCATCATTATATCTGATAATGATGCACAGAAAACCTGAATAGAGAAAAGAAGAAAGATAGTTCATTGGCATGTGCTTGCCAAAAAGAGACTTTATATAACTTGAGAAAACATAAAGACAACCTAGAATGAGGAAACGTATGTACAGTAATGAAAAAAAATGCTTTAAACAGCAGTGTCAAAAACTGACATTGGAGAGTAAATTGAATTTGGTTTTGTAGGAAGCAGGAAACAAGCCCACTCAACATGAAATTTGGCGTAAGGGGGTCCAGTAACTTTCTCCTCAGTCTGTGAACTATACGTGAGTTTGATATTTTGAAGGAAAAGGAACAAAAAAGTTTAAAAGGACTTTTGCACAGCAAATGAAACTAGCATCAGAATGAACAGGCAACCTAAAGAATGGGAGAAAAATTTTGCAATCCACCCATCTGACAAAGGTCTAATATCCAGAATCTGCAAGGAGCTTAAACAAATTTACAAGAAAAAACAACCCCATCAAAAAGTGGGCAAAGGATATGAACAGACACTTCTCAAAAGAAGACACTTATGCAGCCAACAAACATGAGAAAAAGCTCATGATCACTGATCATTAGCGAAACGCAAATCAAAACCACAATGAGAGCCAGACCGGGGTCCGGTGCGGAGAGCCCCTCATCCTGGAAAACGGGCCTTGGCCAGAAAGGCAGCCACCCCCTTGTGCATCATGCAACACACGTTTGTGAAGAACCTGGCGCTAAACCATTCCTAGACAACCGACTTCTGGGTCGGGGTTTCATGAGTAGCAGAGCAACTTCTTCACTGCCATCTATTGAAAGTGAGCCCTCCACACAAGGGTTTGTCTGCCTGCGTGCTCGGGGGGCCGTTGGACCAGTGGTGCCGTCTGTCCCTATTCCTTCCTTTCTCCCGCCACCCGCTGGGGTCCTCCTTACCCCAGCCTGCGCGTGCCCACCTACTCTGGGTGTGTCTCACGCTGGCCTGTCCACACCTGCCGCGCGTCAGGCCAGTCAGAATGGCGATTATTAAAAAGTCAGGAAATGAGAGATGCTGGAGAGGATGTGGAGAATAGGAACATTTTTACACTGTTGGTGGGAGTGTGAATTAGTTTAACCATTATGGAAGACAGTGTGGCGATTCCTCAAGGATCTGGAACCAGAAATACCATTTGACCCAGCCATCCCATTACTGGGTATATATCCAAAAGATTATAAATTATTCTATTATAAAGACACACGCACACGTATGTTTGTTGCAGCACTATTTACAATAGCAAAGACTTGGAACCAACCCGAATGCCCATCAATGATAGACTGGATAAAGAAAATGTGGCACATATACACCATGGAATACTATGCAGCCATAAAAAAGAAAAATAATTGAGATCATGCCCTTTGTGGTACATGGATGAAGCTGGAAGCCATCATTCTCAGCAAACTAACAGGAACAGAGAACCAAACACCACATGTTCTTACTCATAAGTGGGAGTTGAACAATGAGAGCACATGGACACTGGGAGGGGAACATCACACACAGGGGCCTGTCGGTGGTGTGGGGCAAGGGAAGGGAGAGCATTAGGACAAACACCTAATGCATGTGGGACTTAAAACCTAGATGAAGGGTTGATGGGTGCAGCAAACCACCATGGCACATGTATACCTATGTGACAAACCTGCATTTTCTGCACATGTATCCCAGAACTTAAAGTAAAATAATAATAATAAAAAAAGGGCTTGCTTGCATGGTTATGGTTGAGATGACAGATATTCTTCAACATGCTCAAATGAGGAAGATGAGGGTTGAAAACCCATTGTAGGATACTGTGGATCTAGCGATCCGCCACAGTTCCAGGAGGGCTTATGCTCTTGATCTAAACCACAGTTGTTCTCAACACTGACTGTGTGTCAGAGTAATGATAGAAAGCTTTGAAAAATATAGATTTCCAGGAACTGCACACAGACCTGCTGAATCAGGGATAGGGCCAGAATCTGTATATTTCAAAAGTTCCTCCAGTGTTTCTTTATATAGCCATGGTTTTCAAACTGCCGCTCGAAAGCTAAGGAAAATTATGATAGAAAATATAAATGGTAGTGGGCCCAGGAACTAGGAAGCTTTGATTTGTTCTGCCACTAGTTCAATGAATGGTCTTATTCAAGTCTCTCCTATCTTTCATTGTCTTTCAAATGAGAGAGTAAGACTACTTGGTGTCTAAAGTCTTTCTATCTCTGACATTACCTTGAGAGACAGGTGCATCAACCACAATGGTTGATTTTGAGAATATCTGAACTTTTTCATAGAGGCCAAGGTAAATAGGAGTATTATTGCATTGTGTAATTGTGCTCATGGTTCAAGTTTTACCATGTTTTAGTCCCTCCCAGAAAACGAAGTAGGGCATAATGCCGTAGAAACAAGGCAAATACAGACACCAACTCTCTGAAAGGAAAGAGAGGAAATACCTACTGGAAGTTTCTTTTTCTGTGATAATAGCCTTTTTCCCCACTCCGGGTTATAGGGTTTGGGAAAAATAATGCACAGATATTGTGTGTAAAATGCCAATATTTTGTATCTATTGTTTCCACAAACCCAAACAGAGAACTCTGTATGGTGAATGCTTTAAGTTTTCATAGATCGTTTCCTTCTTAATCACATCTACAGGTAAATATTTTTAAATCAGTGATCTTTTCCTTAGTATAATCAGTGGTTCTATATGACTTTAAAGAATGAGCTGTTTTGGTTGGGCGCGGTGGCTCACGCCTATAATCCCAGCACTTTGGGGGGCCAAGGCAGGCAGATCACGAGGTCAAAAGATCGAGACAATTCTGGCCAACATGGTGAAACCCCGTCTCTACTAAAAATATAAAAATTAGCTGGGTGTGGTGGTGCGCACCTGTAATTCCAGCGACTTGGAAGGCTGAGGCAGGAGAATCACTTGAATCTGGGAGGTGGAGGTTGCAGTGAGTCAAGATCGCGCCACTGCACTCCAGCCTGGCGACAGAGTGAGACTCCATCTAAAAAAAAGGAAAAAAAAAAGCTGTTTTGATAATTTTACCATTTATTGAGATTAATACCTTGGCAATTTTTCCATTTAATTTGACCAAAATTAGAGAAATAAAAGGTTAAATTGAATTGCATCAACTAGGAACTCTTAATATAAATAATAAAATGAGAAATTGACTATTATATGATTTTAGTTGTCATGGGAATACTTTGACTTTGGCTTGATGTATGGAAACATTTATCTAGGGCCCAGGTCATTTGAAATAAAATATTGGGATAAATCAAATTATTGTTTAAGACAATATCCAGTTAAAACAACCTAAGAAGTATCACTGATGAGAGTCAAAGAACATTTTACCGTGGTTAAGTTCAACAAGTCAGCAAAACTTGTAGGAGGATGAGAAAGTTTGGTATAGGCTAAAGGTAGAAATAGAAGTTAATGACAACACTGCCATGTAAATGAGTTTTTTTTCTTGTTTAAGAATAGTCCCCCAAATATAAAAGCTGCAGTTTCTTTTAGTATGTTTTATGCACAGTTTGAGTGGAGAGAATCTGTTGTCAAATGGTTTGGGTAAATTATTGAGCTCAGTATTACAAAGTGCATGGAAATTCCCTTCTTTACAGACATGTTTAACCATTGTGGCAAAAAGAAAAAAAAAAGAGAGAGAGAGAGGGGTGGGGAGAAAGGGCAGCCCAGGCTGATGAAATGGGACGAATATGTTAGGAAACCTGTATTACATTTAAAAAGAACTTTTTGTTGAAAATCTTTTAAGTTCAAAATGCAGAGAAAGCTCTTTAAATTACACATTTGGATTACATAGCTTCTACCACCTGAATGCTAATAAAGGGTTTTGACAGTATATATAGTCTAAAAGCTTGTGTGAACAATGTTTACAATGTGAAATGCATTGATCACTGAACTTTACATAGTGTTATTACCTTTTAATGGCCTTTGATGTCAGTGTGTTATGGTTGCTAAGAATTCAGAAATATGATGTACTATGAACAGAGTGTATATATTACTGGGAACTATACAATCAAATAGAAAACAGATGAAAGAATAAGTATCATTAGCATAAATAACAAATACTGAGAAATTAAGTATGAATCTATTGTGTTTGAGACATTGCACTTCATCTTTCTTGCATTCCTACATAAAGCTAAAGATATAATTAATTCATCTTTGCAAACACCTAGAATTGGTTCTTGACTACTTGGCAGTGGTATGGTGAGTATCACAATGATAAGAAAATGGAACTTAAAGGGAGAGCTCTGCCAGTGACTTCTTGACTTCCTGTCTGCTCTGGACTGGGGGCACCCTCTTTTTGGGTGAGTGGCACTTAGTCCTGGCAGTACCACCCCTGGGTTATTGGGGTTGTGGAGAATCAGCATGGAGCCAAGGTTTTGTAATCACACGGATCTGCTTTCAAATCCTGCCCCTACCAATTACCAGCTGTGTGACTGTGGGCTTATTTCTTAACCATTCCAGACTTCAGTTTCTGATCTGTAAAATGGGGTCAAAAATACCTGCATTGTAGGATTGCTATAAGATTATATGAAATCCTTAGTACAGTGCCTGGCACATAGTAAGCGCTCAATAAATTGTTATTATTATTATATGAATAAGCATTATGCACCCAGAATATGAGAGTTCGTGCCTATCTTTGCAAAATTTTCACATTTTGATACTTAATTTCCCTCAAATTAAGGTATGCATGATGGTTTTAAGATGAGAGAAGGAAGTTTAAAAATGAGTTTTAGTATTTCTTTTTGTTTGCTGATGAGGGATACATGAAACAATAATTTGCTTGCCTGTAAGTTACTCCCTGATTTGCAGTGATTCTTCATGCTATAATATGGTTATCATTGCATAACATTTATTTGTGTAGTGACTAGAGGTAATCTCAGTTTTGGACATGGATATGTTCTTATTCTCTAGAAAATAATCCATCCACTTGTTTCCACTTTAAAGAAAATTAGGTAGCTGTGATATAGGGGTAAAGATAAAGCTAAATAGGACCTGTTTTTGCTTGACCACCAAGGTATTAGCTCAGCTGCCTTTTGAGAGAATTTGTGTAAGTCTATGTAATCTTACTAGGCTAGGAAAATTCCTCACAGCTGGCTTCTGAACTTCTTTGAATTTCATGTATTCTATGATGGCATTCAAGAAGTTTAAAATAGTGTTATTCAGAATGCTAAGTATTCATTATAACTGATGCTGTGTCTGCTGAGTGACAGAAATGTCACTGCCTTAATTCTAGCCCCCACTACCACTTACCTACATAACTGTATTAGCCTCACATCCCAACACTTTAAGTGTTTTAGCTTGGAGTATTAGGTGTTCTACTATATATATCTAGTAGTCTTTGCTATTCAGCACCTTGCTGCTCAACTGACTTTCCTTATGTACAGTTCTGATTCCAATACCTCCTTGTTCATAGACGTCTAATGACCACCCATTGTCTATATATTCCACTACTTGGTCTTTAAATCATGCATGGCCTAGTTCCAGTGTACTTTCCCAGTTTTGTATGCCAGTGTTCTCTTTCATGTAATATATGTGATAGTTCCTGACTTCTCAGCCTTATCTAAATACTAAGGGCCTTCAGCCCACAGCTCAAGTCTGATCCCTTAAGCTTGTCACTTAAGCTCTTTGTTACTTAAGAAATTACATATATTACCTGAAGCCAGGGTGCCTGGGAAGAGTCTACCAAGCTATAATCTTTTTCCTGTTCCCCTCCATAGATGTCCAGTCTGTAGGGGTAGGTTTCTTCTCTAATTTACTTAAGCTTCCAGCTTATTTAATTAAATCAGGACATCCTCATCGATCCTCAGCCCTGTTGGTTGGGCCCCTGAATGCAACCCATTTAATTTTGGCTCTAAATACAAGGCTTCCTGTTTGGGCAATTGTCCAAACAATTACCTAGAGATCTAAATTCTTAGGTTCTTGCCAGTTTCATCTCCTATCATTTCAGCACATGATATTGTTATTTACCATTCGGCTTCAATTTTCTCTGCTTGTTCTCCATGTGAGAACAAGTTCTCTTGTTCTCTGCTTGTTCTCATATGTGAATGCTAGGCTGCAATGTACTTAACTTTACCATATCTTTGATTTGGCGTTAGAGCAGGGCATAGCAAATTAAGGCCCTTGGGCCAAATGCAGCCCAACCATTTTTTTTTAAGTAAAGTTTTATTGCAGCACAGCCATCCCCATTCATTTACTTACTGTCCGTGACTGCACTACAATAGGAGAGTTGAGTAGTTGCAACAGAGACAATGTAACCTGTAAAGCCTTAAATATTTACTTCTGAACCTTTACAGAAAATGTTTGTTGATCCCTGATCTAAAGCCAAGCAGTTCTCTCAACCTAGATACTGCATATTCTTTGATAATTTCCCATTCCCATCTTGTTAACTAATAAGGCCAGTTCATCGAGACTATGAAAATAGCTTCCAACCCATTCAAACTATTTGGTTTTTCTTGAATTTCCCTGCCTTCTCTTTCTCACCTTCCTAGAATACTATTTCCTTGTGTTTTGCTTTTTAGCAGAAGGGATGCAATAGTATTAAAGACTACAAGAGTAGTCTCATGATGTCTTTTAATTTAATATCTAGGCCCTAATACACAACTCTTTGAATATTGCTACTATCTTTCAGCATGACTTTCCAATACTATTAAGATTAGGCCTTTCTGTTCTTCAGTTTCTCTAACTCAAGTCTTCTAAGCTCCAAAGCTTCCAACATCTTTAATTGCCAGATCTTCCCAATCCATGCATTCCAGTCCCCTTCCTGCAGCATCTCCAATGCCCTTGTTTTCTAAACTTCCCAGTATTCAAGTTATTAAAAATTTAGGTCTTACTAATATCTCCAACAATCCATCTTCAAAGTCCAGGTCTTGTCTTTCAGGATCCAGAGTTCTAAATTACAAGTCTTCCATGGTCCTAATCCTCCAATGTCTCCTATATACAGGTGTTCTAGAGGCTATGTATCTCATAGTGTTAAGTCTAGATTCTTCAATGTCTTCCAGCACTTACATCACACAGTTTTTACATTTTTAAATGTCTCCTACATTCTAGTTTTACAGTGTATTTTTATTGCCAATTCCTCCAATGCCCAAGTCTTTTAATACCTGCAAGAACTAGGTCTTACAATTTTCAGGTACATCAATATCCTCAATGTCTGAATGAATAGACCTCTCAATATCCTGGTCTCATTTTGTCCAGACTGCCAGTATTCTTGACGTCCAGCATCTTTAAAATTTAATTCTTCCAAACTGTCTTTTGACATAAATATGTCAGTATCCATGCTTACCAATGTCTCCCAAAATCCAGGGCTTCTCATTTTAGGATTTATAAATGTCTATATCTTGCTGTTGTTCATATCTGCCAGTATTTAGGAGTTCCAAAGTACAGGACTTACAATATCTCTAATTTCCAGAGATTTCACTGTCTATGACTTCCAATATTCAATATCCCAATGTTCAGGGCCTCCAGAATCGTCAATGTCCAGTGTAACCAATGTCTTCAGAATCCAAGGCTTGCAATGTCTCCAATATCCTGTGCTTACAATGTTTCCAATGTCCAGGGTTTCCAATGGCGCCAGTGTCAAGGTCTTCCAACAACTCCGGGTCTTCCAGCGACTTCAAGTCTTCCAACAATCTCAAGGTCTTCCAGATAATCCTGAGCTTCCAGAAAATCAACATCTTCCAGACAATCCATGTCTTCCGGACAATCCACGTCTTCCAAGAAGCTCCAAGTCTTCCAGTAAATCCAGTCTTCCAGCAATTATAGGTCTTCCACCAAATCCAGATCTTCCAGGAAAATCCACGTCTTCCAGAAAATACGTGTCTTCCATTAATTTCAAGGTCTTCCATCAAATACAGATCTTCCAGCTAATCCATGTCTTCCAGAAAAATCTACGTCTTCCACCAAATCCAAGTCTTCCAGTAAATCTAGTTCTTCCAGAAAAATCTAGATCTTCCAGTCAATCAGTGTCTTCCAGAATGAAATCCAGGTCTTCCAGTCAGTCAGCGTCTTCCAGAAAAATCTATGTCTTCCACCAAATCCAGGTCTTCCAGTCAATCCATGTCTTCCGGAAAAAATCCAGGTCTTCCAGCCAATATATGTCTTCCTGAAGATCCACGTCTTCCTGAAAATCCATGTCTTCCAGAAAATCCATGTCTTCCAGTAACCTTCCAGTCTTCCAGTAACCTCCCAGTCTTCCAGAAAATCGGCGTCTTCCCAACAATCCAGGTCTTCCGGATAATTCGGGTCTTCCTGAAAATCTACATCTTCCAAAAAAGCCATGTCTTCCAGAAAATCCACGTCTTCCAATGGCCTCCAGGTCTTCCAGACTATCCATGTCTTCCAGAAAATCCTTGTCTTCCCTCAAATCCATAGCTTCCAAAAAATCCACGTCTTCCGGGAAATCTGTGTCTTCCAGCAAATCCACGTCTTCCAACAAAGCCATGTCTTCCAGACTATCCACGTCTTCCAGAAAATCCTTGTCTTCCCTCAAATCCATAGCTTCCGAAAAATCCAGGTCTTCCAGGAAATCTGTGTCTTCCAGCAAATCCATGTCTTCCAACAAAGCCATGTCTTCCATCAAATTAATGTCTTCCAAGAAAGGTACGTCTTCCAAGAAAGGTACGTCTTCCAACAAAGGTACGTCTTCCAAGAAAGGTACGTCTTCCAAGAAAGGTACGTCTTCCAACAAAGGTACGTCTTCCAACAAAGGTACGTCTTCCAGAAAATCCATGTCTTCCAACCAAGCCATGTCTTCCAGAAAATCCACATCTTCCGGAAACTATATGTCTTCCAACTAAGCTACGTCTTCCAACAAATCCATGTCTTCCTGTATCTCCAGGTCTTCCAGCATCTCCAGGGCTTCCAGCATCTGCTCGTCTTCCAACATCTCCCCGTCTTCCAGCATCTCTGTGTCTTCCAGCATCTTCATGTCTTCCAACAACTACCCAGTCTTCCATCAACTGGCTCAATATCCGTGTCTTCCAACGTCTCCAGTGTGCTGATCTTCTAACATTCAGGTCTTCCAGTGTCTGCAATATCCAGGTATTCTAACATATTCTATAGTCCAGATCTTCCAACCTTTCCCCAGGTCCAGGCCTTTTCAAATCTAGGCTTCCCCTGTCTGAGCCTTCCCATGTTAAAATCACTCTACAGAAAAATCTTCCAACTCAACTATTTCTGCTTCTAGTTGAATTAGCTTCAAAAACATTTAATGGGACATTCCTCCTTATAGACTAGATCTTATGAACCAACTGTACTGCAGTTTGTGTTTTTTACAATTAGGAAATGTGTATTTAATCTCTACAACTTTTTAAAATAATGTCCACAATAAAACTTCTGCAGAATAAACAAATAGGACTGCTGCAATAAATTTTACTACTTCACTAGTGCTTACAGTTTTTATACAGTTGACTATGTTTAGGTCTAAGTGAAATTTTTATTTAATGAGAAAAATTCCTGTTTAAGACTGGTATTTTAGGTAAAGTTAACATGTAGTGTATTATTTGTCCATTTTAAATGATATCAATTTTTAGCGTTGGTCTTATGTGACCAAAGAATAATATAATAATAATAACAACAACACTTAACATAGCATTTGCCACGTCCAGGCACTGTTCTAAGATCCTTACATGCATTAACTCATTTAATCTTCACAACAACCCATTGAAGCTAGGTACCATCATTATCCCTATTTTACAGATGAGGAAACTGGCACACAGAGGTGAAGTAAATTGTCCATAGGACACAACTACTAAATAATGGAGCCGGACCTGGCTAGCCTGTTGTGAGAGTCCATGATTGTAACCATTATGTTGTGATATCTGCTGTTTAAAATCATGATAGAATGATGTGATCCAAAAATATTATACAATTCCATATACAAATGGTCTCGCTTGATCCTGTCACTGCCAGAGTCTATTTGTATGCACAGTTTTTATTCCCCAACCAGCTACTACCATTTCCTTGGTCCTGTATATGGAAGTAGGTGCAAACACTTTCTGATACCATAAGGAAGCACTGAGTTCAATTACCCTTTGCTTCAGAATCATATTCATAGCTCCATGCTTTGAGTACTGGTGCTTGGAATTTATCTCTTCTATCTGTTTGAATCCCTTATTACTGACTATTCTCCAGTTTGTACCTTACTATGTGGAGCACTTACCTTTAGTTTGTTTCTAACCTCCAGCATCTACCTGCTTCCTGGGTTCCTGACCACTGCGTTGCATCCAACTAATGGTAGCTACAACTCCTTAAATCACAACATGCTAATCTAGAGAACTAACTACTTGGTTCTCTAAGTCTCAGCTCCCACCAGGTACCTTCAGCAATGTTGCTACCCAGGCCTCTGGCTGACGTGAAAACCATGAAAACCACATAATTAAATTTTTACAGTTAGGCAGGGACTCTCTAAAGATTTAAAATCATCTATAATGTAACAAAAAGGAACAATAATAATACCAATTAAAATAGAAATACCTTCTGAATGTCTAATGATTTATACTTTATAGAGTGCTGTCACCTCATTCATTCATTCATTCATTCAACAAATATTTATTGAGCGCTAACTGTATGCCAGGTTTGTTTTGATAAAGCTTAAAATCATCTGTGGGAAACAAACAACGTACAGATAATCGAAAAATTACTTATCCATTGTAAGGCCATGAAGAAAAAGTAACTGAGAGTCTGGAAAATCAAGGACAGCATTCCTAAAGAAGTAATATTTATTGTGACTCTGAAGAATCTGTATTCTCATTTGGTTCTCACAATATAGCCTTGTGACTTAAATAAAAAAGATTTTTATATATCAGTTTTACTAATCTGAGTGCTAACAATAGCCATGGGACCCAGCTGTTTTGACCTCTTTGTTTTCCCTGCTACTCATTTTGCCTTAAAATATATATGAAGTACTATTGGAAAATATATATCAAGGGATATAAAATATACTTTTTGGTTTAGTATATTCCACTTCAAGGAATCCATCCAAGGAAATTATCTGAAATGTGGATAATTCATGCACAAAGATACTCCTCACATAGTTATTTGGTATAGTGAAAAACAGAAAAACCTTAATCTAACATTAAGGGAATGACTAAGTAAATGTGCCATGTACCTATGATGGAATATTCTTCCATTAAAATACTGTGGCATATTCATTTTATAAGTTAAGTGAAAAATCAGCATACAAGGTTACATAAAGTGTGATGGCAGCTATTTAAAAATATATAATCAATGACAAATGACTAGAAGTAAATGTATTGGGGACTCTAAACTAATTATCACTGGATAGGTTGGATTATGTATGATTTTATTTTCTTCTATATATTCTTTTATTTTTAAGTTCTTACAATATACAGGTATTTTCTATTCAGGAAAAATATTCAAACAATTGTGCACAAAACTATTATTTATTCATCGTTTTTCTTGTACATGGAATCAAGTTTTACTGTTGGAAACACTTCAAAATATATGTTAGCAAAGTGAAAAAAATAAATTCTCAAATAATTTCAATATCCAGAGATAATCACTGTAAAGATTTTTGTGTATGCTCTTCTAGACACTTTCACTGGTATATTTTCTTGTACAAAATGTAATCATACTGCATTTTAACCTATTTCTTTCTTACACTTAGCAATAAATTGTGAACAACTTTCTATGTCAGTAACTGTGCAGCTATGTAATAATTTTAATATATAATTTATTTACTCCATCTCCTATGGGTGAGCATTAAGTTCCTTCCAATTTTCTTGTATTATAAAAACTTCTGTGATCAGCACATACTTTATGTAAGGTGTGAAGAACAGAAACTGTGTCATTCTACATGGCGTCCCTGTACATATTTGTGTGCAGATGTGTTTGCATATTACTTAGGATAAATTTCTAAAAGGAGAGTTGCTGAGCCAAACAAGACCATGTGCATCATAATCACAGCAAAAAAATTACAAGCAATCATATGTCTAACGGTTGGGGTGGTTAGAAAATTGTATTGTAACTATCTAATGGAATACTGTGCAGTCATTTAAATTTATACCATGGAAGAATATTTACTGAAATGGGAATATGTTCATAAGGTATCACCAGTGAGAGAAATAGGTCACGAAAATATGTATAATATTCATGTTTTGTAGAAGGAAAACTAAATGCCTTCAGGAAAATAACTAGAAGATATACACTAAAATGTTAGTAGTAAAAGTCCCAAAAAGAAAATGGATAAATCATAGTATGTTTCACATAAAATATTATATAGTCATCATATGAATGTTCTACAGCTACACACAATGTGGGTAGATTTTAATTCTAGAATATTAAGATATCATGTCTCAAAAGACTACATATAATAGGATATCCTTTTTGTATTATTCAAAAACAAGTAAAACTAAGCACTATATTATTTAGGGCTACATACACACAGCATACAAATAATTTATTAAAAAGCAAAAAATAATTTAAAAATTGAAGATAATGGTCACTGGGGTTGAGGAAAGAGGGTCAGAATATGGGAGGACTATAAATGAATTCATATTATGGTTAATATTCTAGTACTCATGTGTTGGGTAGTGGTTGGTGTCATTATGTATTTGAAATCCCATTATTGATTATTTAATAATTTTATGATTATTATTAACATTAAATAAAAAGGCAAGTTAATGGGTAAAAATAAAAGAGGGCCTTGCATGAATCAATGAGACAGTGTGCACAATCTAAGGATTATTAATCCCTTTCTGTACATTTGTCTTTCATTATTTTTTAAAGTAATTTATCTGTGGGTAGTAAGACTACATGGGATTTTTATTCTTTTGGTTCTTTGTTCTTGAAATTTTCTATTTTGAACATGCATTATTTTCAAAATTAAAATATATTTAAACTTTATGTTAATGTGTTTTTATTGACATAGGGAAATAGAATATTATATTTATTGAAAAACGAGCTCAAAATTACATAGCGCATGATCCAAAATATGTTGAAAAATACATAATAGGGAGTGAAAAGTGTTGATATGTTAACAATAATTGCTTCTGCGTAGTCAGATTTCAAATCACTTTTTTTATGTTTCCATATATACACATACATAGGTATATATGTATATTCCATATATACACATATGTATGTATATATGTATATTCCATATATATACCTATATATGTGTGTATATATATGTGTGTGTGTGTTTTATAGGGTGGGCTTATTTTTTATTATAAAAGTAATACATGTTTATTGTAAAAAGTAAAAAAAAAGCAGTAGTGTATAAAGTAAAAAGTGAAAATATCCTCCTAATCCTATCTCCCAGAGATAGCCATGACTCTTTGTTTTGTTAACTTCCTCATACTTTTTTTTATTTACTTGAATGTATTCTCATTTGTTTTAGAAAATGAAAAAACATAACAGGGAGTGAAAAGTGTTGATATGTTATTATTACTGACATTAAATGTTATATTATTGTAACATAATAAAATATAATAATATAATACTATAATTATATTATTAACATAAAATTAACATCCTATACATATATTCTACAACTTGCTTTTGTCCTGCTCAGTAGAAAGTCATTTTATAAAACAGCTACAGAAAATTTCAGAGTAGGGAGTACTATATTATTTATTCAGGTCTTTCCACATTAGATCTTTAGGTTAACAGTTCGTTGCTATTATAGATAATGCTATATAAAGCATCTTTACAATTTTTTATTCAATTCTTTCCACATGATAGATCTTTTGGTTGTTAACAGTTTGTTACTAATATAGATAATGCAATATAAAGCATCTTTACAATTTTTTGCACTTTTACAATGATTTTAAAGAGCTGGTACCTGAGAAATATAATTTCTGGATGAACATGTTTGAGCTAAATTGCCCTCCTGGCATGCTGAATGCTGTTATTTTTGACTTTTGTCAATATTTTGGATGGAAAATCTAATCTCATTCCTTTAAATTATTTTTCTCTAATAATTTGTAAAGTTAAGCAACTTTTCATACATTTACTAGCTATTTTTATTTCTTCTGTAAGAGATTGTTTGTTTGTATCATTTACCTATTCTTTTGTTGTGTCATGTGTCTTGTTTTATTATTAATTTGTAGATCTCTGGATATTAGAGTTGATATCCTTTTGTCTGGTGTATATTGCAAATGTTTATCAATTTGTCTTTTAAATTTATTTATGGTGCTATTTACCATAAAAAAGATTTAATTATGTAAATAGACAAACATTTCAACCTTTTATAGTTTCTTGTTTTTGTTTCATACTTAGGTAGGCTTCTGCACTCCCAAGATTATAAAAATATTCTCCCACATATTCTTCTAATCAAAAAATATTATGGTGTCTCTGTGTTATCCTCATTGGTCTTGAACTCTTGGGCCAAAGAGATCTTCTTGCCTCAGCGTCCTGAGTAGCTGGGACTACAGGTGTGGGCCAGTGTGCCTGGTTCTTCCAATATTTTGTACATTCTTATTGCTTAGTACTCTATCTAGGATTGGCTTTTGTTTTATAAATGTGTATATGGTAGAAAGTAGGAATCTAAGCTTAGTTTTAGTTTTTTTCAGAACAGAGAGTCAGTTTTTTCAACTTATTTACTCAATTGAATTATTTCCCTACTGATTTGGAATTCTCTTTTTATCATGAACTCTTTGGGTATATTTTTATGTTTCTTTTCTGTTCAACTGATAATATTTCTCTAGTACTGAGCTAGTACCTCACTGCTTTAATTACTGTAGCATTATGTTTTGACGTATGATGGGACTGCTCCCCCTACATTATTCTTTCTTTCAGAATTTTTCACTATTCTTGTGCATCCTATTTTTCTAGATTAATTTTAAAATCAACTCATCAATGTCCATAAAAAAATTAATCCCTTGGAAATGCTTCAGACCTTTTGAGTAACATGTCAAGAACTGCCATCTTTATGATAGTGAGTTTTGCATCTAGTAACAAGGTATCTGTCTCAATTTATTTAATTTACTGTAGTCTCCATTTAGATATTAAAACAATTGTTGGGCTTATTTGTTAGTTTATAGTTTTAATTCCTCTTACATGAATGATATTGCATTTTAAAAATTCCTTATCATTAGTGCATAGAAAAGCTATTTAATATTTATCTTATATCCAGGTATCATATTGAACTCTATTCCTAGCTCTAACAGTAGTTTTTATTTTCGTTTGATTATCTTGATTTCTTAGGTACACAATCCTGCCATTTGTAAATAATAAAACATTTATCTTTTTCTTGCTAATGTTTGTATGTATTTTTTTTCTTTTAGCACATTGGTAAATACTTTATAACTTCCAGGACAATGCAGATTGATGTTGATTAATAAAGAGCAGGCAACCTTCTGTTTTTGGCTCTAATAGAAATGCCTCTTTGTTTAAATATTATAATTGCCATTGTTTCAGATAAATACCCCTTTTCAAGTTGTGGAAATGCCCTTCTGTTCTTGATTGACATATGATTTTATCAGGGATGGATATAGAATGTTATCAAAATGGCTTTTCTGGCATCTGACAAGCTGATATCAAGGTGATGATATCGTTATTCTCTTTAATCCATCAGTGTAGTTAATTACCTAATGTTGAGCTATTCTTAGATTCCTGGAATAAAACTGATTTGGTAGTGGCATTTTGGTATGTCATTATTTTATTTAGGATATAAAACTCTATATTAACAAATGCCTATAGAAGTGCCCTATTACCTCTTTCACATCATGACACCCTGGGGTAAATAGACAAGATTGCTCAGGGCAGAGGCAACTTGGCTTCCCAGGATCTGCCTGGTTGACCCAAGGCCTTAGGAGATAAAGATTACAGTACACATGCAAGCCATTCACAGGACACCAGTGTGCCAAGGTACACTTGTTGGGAAACTCTTATTTATTGTTTTCCTTTCTGTGGTACCCCTTTTCTGATTTGATATTAGGATTATGATATTTTTGTGAATAAAGCTTTTTTCTTTTTCCACAATGTAAATAATTTAGACACAAGCTGCTCCTTAAGCGATTGGTAACACTCACCCGTATAACTGTTTTGTCCTAGTGCATGCTTGGGGCCTAGAAATTTAAATCTTTCAATTTCTTGTATGATTATTTTATCCAAGATTTCCTCCTATTCTGGAGTCAATCTTGTCGAAACTGTCCATTTCATCTGGATTTTCAAATGCGTTCATTGGAAATTACACATAGTATTTCCTGATGTGCCTTAATTTGCATATATGTGGCTATATGCTTTTTTATTTTCTCTGGTAGGACTTTCCATAGATTTGTATATTTTATTTTCAGTTATCTAGTTTTTTGGAAAATCAAGTGTTTTCAAATATCACTTTCTGCTTTTGTAAATTCCTTCTTTTTACATTCTTTAGTTCTGTTTGATCTCTTTCTAGATTCTCTAGGTAATGCTTAGTTTACTTTTAATTCTTTCTTTTCTGTTTATTGCATTTAAGTTAGAAAATTTCCTCTAAACACATGTTTGATTGTATCCTATAGTTTTCAGCATTTTCATGTTTGTTTGTTTGTTTTGTCACCTCATATTCAGTTAAAGCTTTGTTTTCCTGTTTAATCCAAGAGTTATTTGGAAGTGTATGTATTTCAATGTGGTTAGGTTTTAGTTGATGTTTTGCTTCCTGTTTCATTTTTCCCTTAATTACTACTTGTTATCTCATGGATGGAGAATGTTTCTTGCATGAGTTATACCTCTTGGAATATTTTCTTTGTATTCTATATGAAATAAATTTTTTATAAATATTCCATGAACAATTGGAGAAAATCTATATTTTTTGTTGGGGTAAATATTATATCATGCTTCTACAAGTTAAGTCAAATTAGTTCATTGTTATTCAAATTTTCTATTTTTGTCTGATTTATCTAAATTTTCTAATAAAATATATAAAACATCTCACTTAATTGTTTTATTACAGTCTCCTATTTCTAACTTTTTTGGCTTGACATATTTGAAATTGCTTTTAAGGATATTGTTTTATGATTATCTTATTGGATTGTATTAGTTCACAATGTATATTAATTCAAAAAGATACCTTCCTTGACTCATTTAATGATTTTTGTCTTGACTCTTCTATGCTACCTCTACTTTATTTTTGTTATCATTTGCCTATTATATTCATACCAGTATTTTCAGCTTTTCTCTGTTGTTTGGTTTCGGGTATATCTTTTCAAAACAGCATGTGATGAGTTTTTTTACTCGATCTTGTAATGTCTGCCTTAATATTTCACAATTAAACCTTTCATATTTATTATAATTTGGTAATATTCATTAATTTTTCTGTCTTTTTAAAGCCTTGATAGATTTGTCAAAGTATATGTACTTTTTCCTATACTGGTTTAGAAGTTTGAAATATCACTTCTAATAGTGATTATGCTCAGATAGGTACATATATACATACATATTTATTTTTAACTTTATATACTTTTGTGCAATTGGAACTTTTGAAGTATGTAATAATTTTGTAATAAAAAAAGGGGAAAGAAACATCTGCTTTTTAATGTGTCTAGTATTTGTTCCTTCGTCAGCAATCTCATTCCCCTTGCTCAGGCTATCATCCTCCAAATTTTCAGTCCTTCCACAAATCTCTCAATCTCTCATTACTGCCCATCTGGTTTATTGCTACCAGATTAATCTCTTTAAATATCATTTTTTTCATATCACTCAAAAACATACAATTGAAGTTTCATCATTAAATCTAAATGTCCACATGTACCCTCCAAGTGCCCATGACTTTCCCTACAGAATCATCTTTGTTCTCTACTTGCCCATGGGTCATCTACTCTTGTCAGACTGGTTTTCTCAATACCACATACATCAGTATCTCTTCCCTCCTTTACTTTCATTTATGTTGTTCTCTAAACTTTTTCTGTTTTCTCAGAGCCCCACCCAACCATACCTCTCTCAGATATGTTATTCTCTTCCAATAGTTTTCCATCAGGGAACACCTACATCTTCAGGAAGGAGAAATAGTCTGGTTACAAAACTGTGGGAACAAACTTTATTTTTGACCCTGAAATCTTCAAACATTTGATTTTTATTGAAAAGAGACATTTTGACTATATCTTAAAATTATTTATTAGGTTGGTGCAAAAGTAATTTAATTGTGGTTTTTGCTATTAAAAGAAATGGCAAAAATCACAATTACTTTTTCACCAAACTAACAACTTTGAGATTGATGTTAAGCCCTCACCCCAAACCAGAATTTTCCTTATGCTTCTACCTTAGTAGCAGTGTTGGTCATCATCACCTCAATTTAAATATTTTCCTCAGTTTATGCACTTTTTGAATCCCCCCTACCAGAGGAAAGTCAATCTTTTGCTTCTTTGAGAGTTGGTTTGACATTGTTAGCATTTACTTCATGATCTTGAGCTCCTCTGGAAGTTTCTATCAGTTTCTCCAGGACTGAGATTCCAACAGGGCCTTTGCTTTCATTTCAGTCAGTGTGGCCCTTCCTGTCCTGGAATGAAACTAGGAGTGGGGCCCAAGAAGTGTAGGCACTGAAAAAATGTACATTTTCTTACTGGTATCACGAATTAATCAGCTTTCTATGATGATTCTACCCAACAAGATGAGGTCTTTAGCATACTTTGTATTTTCAGTACTTTCACTTCTTCCCCTACCACCTCCTCCAGATGACTCTGCCTGCAGAGTTCCTAACAGAGAGAACAGCTGCAAGCAATAGTATCCTCATGAAGTGGAGCTCTTTTGGAACAAAAAAGATGAATTCTTGCCGAACCACTGAACTTCTTCTAGATTTTAAAATAATTTCGTTTGTTTACACTATGCGTTTTTGTTTTAGGAACTTTACTTAATTTTCTTAGTTTTAAAAATTTACTTAGTTTTCTTAGTTTCATAGCCACATCAACAGTAATTATTGAGACAATATGTTCTCCTTGTGACCACTGTAAGCACCAAGTTGTCTCCTTTATTGCATGTATTAGTCCGTTTTCACACTGCTGATAAAGACATATCCAATACTGGGTAATTTATAAAGAAAGAAAGGTTTAGTGGTCTCACAGTTCCATGCAGCTGAGGAGGCCTCACAATCATGGTGGAAGGCGAAAGGCACTTCTTACGTGGTGGTGGCAAGAAAGAATGAGAACCAAGCAAAAGGGGTTTCCCCTTATAAAACCATCAGATCTCATGAGACTTATTCACTACTACAAGAACAGTATGGGAGAACCACCCTCATGATTCAATTATCTCCCACCGGGTCCTTCCCACAACACGTGGGAATTATGGGAGCTACAATTCAAGATGATATCTGGGTGGGGAAGCCAAACCATGTCACTCCACCCCGCCCTCCACCCAAATTTCATGTCCTCACATTTCAAAACCAATCATGCCTTCCCAACAGTCCCCCAGAGTCTTATTTCAGCATTAACTCAAAAGTCCATAGTCGAAAGTCTCATCCCAAACAAGTCAAGTCCCTTCTGCTGATAAGCCTGTAAAATGAGGAGCAAGTTAGTTACTTCCTAGATACAATGGGGGTACAGGCATTGGATAAATACACCCATTCCTGATGGGAGAAATGAGCCAAAACGAAGGCCCCATGCAAGTCTGAAATCAAGTGAGGCAGTAAAATCTTAAAGCTCCAGAATGATCTCCTTTGACTCTATGTCTCACATCCAGGTCACACTGATGCAAGACGTGGGTTCTCATGGTCTTGGACAACTCTACTCCTGTGGCTTTTCAGGGTACAGCCTCCCTCCTGGTTGCTTTCATGGGCTGGTGTTGAATGTCTGCAGCTTTTCCAGGCACATAGTGAAAGCTGTTGGTGAATCTACCATTCTAGGATCTGGAGGATGGTAGCCCTCTTCTCACAGCTTCACTAGGCAGTGCCCCAGGGGGGACTCTGTGGGGGCTTGAGCCCCACATTTTCCTTCCCCATTGCCCTAGCAGAAGGTTTTTGTGAGGGCCTTGCCCCTGCTGCAAACTTCTGCCTGGACATCCAGGAGTTTCCATGTATCCTCTGAAATCTAGACGGAGGTTCCCAGACCTCAATTCTTGACTTCTGGGTACCTACAGTCTTCTATTGCATCATCAGACTGCAAATTTTTCACACTTTTATGCTCTGCTTCCCATTTAAACATAAATTCCAATTCCAAAGCATATCTTTGTGAATACATAAAACTGAATGATTTTAACAGCACCCTAGTCACCTCTTGAATGCTTTGATGTTTGGAAATTTCTTCCACCAGATACCCTAGATTATTTCTCTCAAGGTCAAAGTTCCACAGATCTCTAAGGCAGGGGCAAAATGCTGTCAGTCTCCTTGCTAAAGCATAACAAGAGTCAGCTTTGCTCCAGTTCCCAAAAAACTCATCTCCATCTGAGATCAACTCAACCTGGACTTCATTGTCCATATCACTATCAGCATTTTGGTCAAAGCCAACCAACAAGTCTCTAGGAAGTTCCAAACTTTATTATATCTTCCTGTTTTCTGAGCCCTCCAAGTCTCTAGGAAGTTTCAAAATTTCCCTGTCTTTTTCTGAGCCCTCCAAGCTGTTCCAACCTCTGTCTGTTACTCAGTTACAAAGTCGCTTCCACATTTTTGGGTATCCTTATAACAGCACCCCACTCTACTGATTTCAATTCACTGTATTAGCCCATTCTCAGGCTGCTAATAAAGACATACCCGAGACTGGGTAATTTATAAAGAAAAGAGGTTGAATAGACTCACAGTTCCACAAGGCTGGGGTGGCCTCAGGAAACTTACAATCACAGCAGAAGGGGAAGCAAGCATGTCCTTTTTCACATAGTGGCGGGAAGGAGAAGTGCCGAGCAAAAGTGGGAAAAGCCTCTTATAAAATCATCAGATCTTGTGAGAACTCACTATCAGGAGAACAGCATGAGGGTAACAACCCCCACATTTAAATTACCTCCCACTGGGTTCCTCCCACAACATGTGGGGATTATGGGAACTACAATTCAAGGTGAGACATGGGAGGGGACACAGAGCCAAACCATACCAACCCATTGTCTTTTTCTTTCTTTATCATTTAGAATTCCTATAAGACAGACTTTGACTCACTTATTTTTCGGTTGTCCTCTTCTGAATTGTTCATGTTAATCATCAATGACCATAACATAAGTACTACTCCTGTTGTTTCTCACTCTGGATCACATATTAATAATATCAAGTTGTCTACTTGAGAAACAATTCAATAGAAAATCAGTCCTTGTAATTTGGTGTACTGTAATTTGTAGTATCTGACCTTGTGATTTTTAAAAAAGAGGGTCTTGTTTAAGCACTGCTTGATGTCTGACTCCTTGGCATCTTAATGCCTGTAGCAGGGCTTTCCTGATTAGCAATCATAGAGGGGCTCTTGCTGAACCTCAGATACAGCTGCATTGCAGCATATTTTTAGGAATGTTTCCCTCCTGACTCTCAGAGTAAATCTCATGGATCTTACATAGTTTATATTTTGGGTTACAGTATTCTAAATATACTTTGCAATTTTGGTAAAAATGCATCCAGCCATTGTCATATGATACTGATATGTATTGGTACATAATTCAACACAGTATTGTTTCTAATTTTTAACAGTTGAAAACCTAATAAAAACCTTTGGCATATTATATCGTATATATTATTACATCTATGTTCATCAGGGATATAAGAAAATGAAAATCATTTTCTTTTTCTGTAGTTTATTTTTGATTTGACTGTGTTCTTTTTTAATTTAATGTTTCCCTCCTAAGGATCTGGCTTTAATGTTTACAGTTTATTATAGCCAAATTTGATTTTTGCTGCTTTTAGGGGTGAAGACTCTGTATGAGTTCCTTAGTTACAGAGAGCCTTTGTGCACTGACTTTCCCAGATGCTGGTTGTAGTAATTTTGTACTTGGTGTGAGGGCAAGTTCACTGTCTCTTATGGGGTTGGAATGTCAGAGATCTCTTGAAGCCTATCTCATTCTCTTTCGTTGTACATTTTATTTAATTTTTCTTCAGTATTTTATTTAGTGAGTTGATTATTTAGGCTTCAGGATAGTAGGGGAGGTATCCCTGGGTAGGCACCAGTTGTAGCTAAAGCAGATGGGTAGACGTAATACCAATGGTGTGCAGAGGTCCCAGGCTTGATGAAGATGGCTGAGGGAGCCCTCTATTAGATGTGCTGAGGTTTTATCAGAGTGAAGGGTAGGAGCTACATCAGGTCACCTGCCAGGCCAGCAGGAAAGCTATCCACTTCCAGGCCTCACTCCTGTCCCAGTGTTCCAGCTATTCAGATCAGACAAGCACCTCTTTTCATCTGCAGGAATATTGATGTTCCAAGTGTGGAAGAATTGTGACTCTGCCTCTTGTGCATGCCTGAATCTGGGGAGTGTTCCTCCTGTGGGGCTGCAATCACCCTGAATTGTTCCAGGAAGGCCATCTGTAGGTGCATCCATGTTGTGTTCCCATGGGAGAAGCTGCAGCTGTGTCTGCAGTGGTGTGCAAGGGGGGAACAAGGACCCCTTCTCCAAGACCCTTCATGATCACAGAGGCTGCCAGCCTATTGGGTAGAGGTGCAGATTTTCCCTACTGTGCCCAGCACTGCAATTGCGTCTCTGCTGTAAGAAAATTTCCACCAATGAAAAAATCTGGGACTCAAGGCCTGCCATTCTGATTCTTTTGTCCCATGGAGCATTCCCCTAATGCGGTGCTCTCCCTCTTCCCCTAGGAATGGGACTTCCTGAGAGCCAGAATACAGTGATTGTTACTGCTCTTCTAGGTCTAGCCACCCAATGGGGCTACTAGACTCTGGGTTGGTACTGGGAAATATCTGCCGCAGATCCACTGATGTGATCTGTTCAGTTCTCCCAGCAGTGGATACCAGCACCTGCTCTGATGGAGGAGGCAGGGGAGCGGTGTAGACTCTGTGAGATTTCTTAGTTGTAGATAGGCTTAGTGTGCTGGCTTTCTCAATGCTGGTTATAATAGTAGTGAGCTTATCATGTGGACAGACTGAAGACCTCTAGTTACTCACAGTGTTGCAGGCAGTGGTGATAGTGGAGGTCATGCAACCATTTTCTTCTTGAGTGCGGTATTATTCCACCTAGAGGTGCTGTAATGGCCTGTGTTGATTGGCCTCCAGCCAGGAGGTGGCACTTGCGAAAGATCATCAGCTACAGTAGTAACAGTGGGATTTGAGTTGCGCTGTTTCCTGGAGGAAATATTCTGGTTTCTCAGGTGATGAGTGGGGCTATAAAGCTCCCAAAAGTTTATTTCCTTTGTGTTAAGCTACCAGGGTGGGTGGAGGGATGTCATCAGATGGGGCAGGGTTAGGCGGGTGTGAGCTCTTACTCTCTTTGAGTGGGGCAGGCCACAGCCCCTGTGAAGGATGGGGGTGGTTCCCAGGCCACTAGGGTAATGTTCTGGAGGAAGGTATAAGTGCCTCTGCTGCACAGAAGAGTTTGCAAAGGGAGTCTGGAGTAGCAGGCTGCAACAGTTAAGCCTTACCCAGCTCCCAGGCAGTTGGCGAGGCCAGTCTCACTCCTGTAGTGCTCTTCTAACAGCACCAGGTTTAGATCCAGGCATTCTGCGCACAGATCTCAGATATGCCCCAGGCCAAGAGACAGCAACCATGCCTTTCAAACCATGACCCTCCCCGTCTGCCTGCAGGGCTGGGTGCCAAGCTTCTGTGCTCGAGCCTGAAGCATACTTCCTGCTTGATCCCTGGGTTCTGATCAAGGGAATTGATCCCCACTTGAGATTATATCACAAAATTCATTTGGGAGCTTCTTTCACTCTGCAACCTCTTCCTGAGCTTGTTGGGTGTCTTCCCTGAGGGCCCCTGGGAGATCTATCAGGAATAGCTTCCTTAGGTTCTCTATTCCTGAGGGATAGGAATGCCTGCAAGGCATTTTCTGCTGCTGCTTCTACTTTTATGTTTTACACCGCTCCCTAAATCCATCCCAGCTCTGTGTAGGGTTAAGGCCTTCTCCCATGGTCTGAATTTTCAGATTCCCCAATGGCGATGTCTCCTCGGAGGCAGACTCTCCGCTTCTCACATTCTGGGAATTTACAGGTGTTTTGCCTGTCTCACAGAGTAGGTTGCAGCCTGCCACTTCTTTCAAAGGATCTGTAGATTCTTTCAGTTTTCCTGTTAATTTCCTGTGTTGGTTCTCAGGGGAAAAAAATAGTGTGAATTTCTCTCCACTATTCTGTCCTTCCAGGTGGGAGGGCCGCACTAACACTGCCTCCAGTCTGCCATCTTAAAAAAAAAAAAAACAAAAACTAATTATGGATGTTTTTAGTATCATTCAAAAAATGTTTAACTTTTAATTGCAGGGCTGCAGGTGCAGGTTTGTCATATAGGTAAATTGTGTCTTGCAGGGGTTTTGTGTAAAAATTATTTCGTAGCCCAGATAATAAGCCATAGTGATTAGCTCTGATGACTGGAGGAACACCAGGGTCCTTGGCCTCATGCCGATGGGATTAACAACACGGACACGCGTGGAGTGGTTTTAAGGAGCAAAAAGTTTAATAGGCAAGAAGGAAGGAAGAAAGAAGAGAACAGCTCCCTATACAGAGACAAGGGAGGGAGGCTTGGAACAAAAAGAAACCCCATGCATGGCAGAAAGGCAGTCCATTGTATCTGGAGGCTGGGGGAGGTGGTGTCTTGTTTGTATAGGGCCTAGGGGATCAGTTTGACCAGGTGTGTCTTTCACATAGCCCGTGAAAAACCTGGCCTCTCACCTTAGTCCTGTAATATGTAAATGTGGGTCTCCATGATGCTTTGAACACATGGTATTATCTGGAGGTGGCCATCACACTTGGCACAGATGGTGATAAGAAGAGGGCAGGAATCACCATATTGTGTGAACCCAATTTCTAATGGCCTGCATTTGCATATCAAAGCTTGACAACCCAGCCCTTCAAGCCGCCTTTTCTGTTAGAAAAGAGATGGTTCAGGGGTTGTTTCTTATTACAGGAAAATTTCCACTGAGAACCTTTACCCTTACTATCCTACCTAAAATAATTTCTTAATAACTCCTGTATTATTCCCCCCTCAAAGAGAAGTAAACCTAACTGCTGTTGGGAGGTGTTGGATGATGATTCTTTCTAGCTACTTCCTGCCTAAAAGGGGCTTTGTGTGGCGGAACAGCGGCTGGGCCTTCTCCTGAGGTTGAATGGTGTGTCCATGTGTGGCTCTGCTCACAGCACTATTTGGAGTTTAATTGCTTCTAGGTGAAAACAGATACATTTTACAATAAGTTTTAAAATATAGGGTTAGAATATAAGTATTAAGGTTACCACCATTAGTGTGGATCCTATAGAACATAACTGACAGTAGAGTTTGACACCTGTTTGTTACACCAGTGGATTGCAATACCGGTTTGCCTCCACTAGATGTCGATGTACATTACCAGAAACGTTAATATAAAAGTTACTTTTTATATAAACGTTAATATAAAAGTTACTAGACAAAAGCATATTTTCCCCTTGATTTGCCATTAGAGAATAACTTTAGGCTTAGGCCATCTTTTTAACTTGCAGTATGATTGGGAGAAATGCGTTATTGGCTGGCTAAAATAACTTTAGCGTTAATTTTGACAATTACTTTCCTTTAATTATTATAGTTTTTCATGACTTTCATAGACCCTCTCACAACATCCTTAAGCTTTCTGACTTGTCCCAAACGTCTTTCCCTTAAACAACCAGTCATTTCCTTTTAGGACAAGTATTTACCATAAAAATCCTTTCTTATATAAAATTTCTTTTTTTATAACCTTCTTTTCATAGCTTAGAGTGTCTTATATTACCAATCTTTAGTAAAAAGTCCTATTGAACTTAATGATAGTAAAACTTTTATGCTTGCTTCTTATCCGTAACTGTTGCTCCTGTTATAAGCAAAACAACCTTGACTAAGTTTCTCCTGTAATTATTAATCCTGTTATAAGGATGATAATCAGGCAAAATATTACAGCAATTATAATTTTACAAACAGAATTCCACACCGTGGGTGCTGCCACAGTGTATAGTTCTATTGCAAATAGTAGCGTGGCTATAACAATTTTCCCAAGAGTGGCATGGTAAATAATTGTCATTTAAAACTCTACTTGCCCAGATATAATATTTCCCTTTGGAGATTTACAAAGTTACAGATGCGATTCTATGAATAATTAAATCTCCCTGCAAATATGCATTAAGAAGAAGTTCTAATATTTGGTGGCAAATTTTGAGATGAAAGGACAGAAATGACAAAAAGTATCTGTTGAGGTAAAGGTGGGACTCAGGAAGATGAATAGTCCTTCACTCAGTTTCTTATCTTTTATGGTGTTTAGCTTAAGATCTTCTACTTCTTCACATTGATATTCAGGGTGTTCCTCTGGGCTGACAAGGGTTGCTCCCTCAGCCCTTCAGGCTTTGAATTGAGTGTGATGTATCCAGGAGCTGATTCCTATAACTTTTACTGCTGAGAAGATTGAAAGAAGAACAGTGGCGGTCCCTTCCCAGGTTGGCTTATGGAAGGAGAGAGAGGAGAATTTTCACTAATACCAAATTTCCTGGGTTAAGGAAAGGTGGTTTTATTTCCTGGGCTTGGGCTTCTGCTAGTTGTGTTCATTCTTGTTGGAAGTGAGCTAGAGAGGTTACATGCTTAACCAATGTAGAGGTTTTCTGCCGGCAAACAATCTCTGAGCACACTGATAAGTTTTATCCTTTCTCCAGTGAAAAGCTCAGTGAAGGATTTTAAGGACCTTCATTGGCTGGAGGCTGGCAAATAGAGTTTGCCATCCTGAGAGCTGAAAAGTATGCCCTTGAGAAGTGGCCTATTCTATTTCTGCAGGGGAATACTGAGGTTTAATTTCTTTTATGGAGACCTCCTAGATTAGAAGGGCTTGAAGTGTGTTAGTGCCTTGAGGCTTCCTCGCCTTTGACTTAGCTGGCTGATCAGCTCATCTATTTTCTTTGGCTACCTCATCTGTTCCCTTTCAATGTTCACTATAATGCATCCCTGCTATCTGTCATGCAAGAAAAACTGAGGATAATAATCTGCTAGTTTCCTAGTGATATTTTATAGTAGATCCATGAGTGGTAAGAAAATTCTTTTCCTTTTCAATGGCAGCATGAGCATGGAAAATCAGGAAGGCATACTTGGAGCCAGTATAAATGTTAGTTACCTTTCCCTTGCTTAATTTAAGTGCTTTTGTAAGAGCTATTAGCTCAGCTAATTGAGTGCTTATGTTTGGGGACAGTGACTACTGCTTATCCTGCCTTACGTACTTCTTGCTTTGCCGGGCTGTTTGCTAGCTAAGAGCTCCCACCAGAGAACGGTGATCCTGCCACATTATATGGGGTGTAAACAGTTCAATTATGTCCTGGGGTTAACTTGGAGGCTTTTCTGACTAATAGAGCTATCGTGACAATGGCTTGGAAGCATGTTGTAAATAGGTCCTCCTAACTACAACCAAAGTGGAGAAAAACATTGGATTAGGATTTTTCCTGAGATGCCAATTACGATCAGGCTATAGGAAGAGGGGAGACCTGGGAGAAATAGGAACACTTTTACACTGTTGGTGGGACTGTAAACTAGTTCAACCATTGTGGAAGACAGTGTGGCGATTCCTCAAGGATCTAGAACTAGAAATACCGTTTGACCCAGTGATCCCATTACTGGGTATATACCCAAAGGATCACAAATCATGCTGCTATAAAGACACATGCACATATGCTTATTGCAGCACTATTCACGATAGCAAAGACTTGGAACCAACCCAAAAAAAGTCCATCAATGATAGACTGAATTAAGAAAATGTGGCACATATATACCATGGAATACTACGCAGCCATAAAAAAGGATGAGTTCATGTCCTTTGTAGGGACATGGATGAAGCTGGAAACCATCATTCTCAGCAAACTATTGGAAGGACAAAAAACCAAACACCGCATGTTCTCACTCATAGGTGGGAATTGAACAATGAGATCACTTGGACACAGGAAGGGGAACATCACACAGCGGGGCCTGTTGTGGGGAGAGGGGAGAGGGGAGGGAGAGCATTAGGAGATATACCTAATGTAAATGACACATTAATGGGTGCAGCACACCAACCTGGCACATGGATACATATGTAACACACCTGCACGTTGTGCACATGTACCCTAGAACTTAAAGTGTAATAAAAAAATACATAAAAAATAAAATAAAATGCCCTAGTCTGCCACACCAATAGCAACTAGCGGATGTACCTCGGGGGTCCTGGACTTTGCAAGCCTGCAAAGCTTCTGCTACAGCCTCTGTCCTTCTCCTGAGCTTTCTCTCTTTCTTTTGGGCCTCCTCGTGGTCCCTATTATGAGACTGAAGTGGCCACCTTCAGGAGGTTCTCTAAAGTGCTATTCAGTCCTACAGCTTGCTTCTGTAGTTTTCTTCTAATATTGGGAGTTGCCTGTGTAATAAACTTGTCCTTCAGGATAAGCTGTCCCTTGACTGGATCAGGGGATAAAGAGGTGTGTTCTATTAGTGCCTCTCTCAGCCTTTCCATAAAGGCTTCATGATTCGCACCTGGCTTTTGATCTATTCTAGACAGTTAAGAGTAATTGAGAGGTTTGGCCTTCGTTTTCCGTAGGGCTTCTAAACTGCATATTAAAAACACTTCCTTTTCCATTCATTCCCTGAGCTATTTCCCCAGTACTATAGCATTTCCTGATCTTGCCTAACAGGATTACTTGCCTGGGCTGTAAAAATTCCCACATACTCAACACACAGGGAGTAAGAGACTGCAGATAGAGAAAGAAGGAAAGAAGGAAAGTTTTGCGACAGGATAGCTGGAAGACAGCCTTGAGATTAAAACAGATTTGAAGTTGAGATTCACTCCATAGTCACCACTCTGATGGACGAATTCCAGGCCCATGCACCTAAATGATATGGCTCTGATGACTGAAGGAACACCACGGTCCTTGGTCTCGTGCGGATAGGATTAACAACGTAGACACACGTGGAGTGGTTTTAAGGAGCGAAAAGTTTAATAGGCAAGAAAGAAGGAAGAAGGAAGAGAACAGCTCTCCCATACAGAGGCAAGAGCGGGGGACTTGGAACAAAGAGAAACCCGTGTGTGACAGAAAGGTAGTTCATTATATCAGGAGGCTGGGGGAGGGGGTGTCTTGTTTGCATAGGGCCCAGAGGATTGGTTCGACCAGGTGTGTCATTCACGTAGCTTGCCAAAAACCTGGCCCTCCTAACTTAGTCCGTTAATACGCAAATGTGGGTCGTCGATGTTTTGAACACATGGTGTTATCTGGAGGTGACCATCACACTTGGCGCAGATGGTGGTAAGAAGAGGGCAGGAATCACCATATTGGGTGAACCCAGTTTCGAATGGCTTGCATTTGCGTATCAAAGCTTGACAGCCCAGCCCTTCAAGCCGGCGTTTCTGTTAGAAAAGAGATGGTTCAGGGGTTGTTTCTTATTACAGGAAAATTTTCACTGAGAGCATTTACCCTTACTATCTGCCTAAAAGAATTTCTTATTAACTCTTGTGTTAATAGTACCCAATAGGTAGTTTTTTGATCCTCACCCTCCTCCCACCCTCCATCTTCAAGTAGGCCCTGGGGTCTATTGTTTCCTTCTTTATGTCCTTGTGTATTCAATGTTTAGCCCCCACTTACAAGTGAGAACATGCAGTATTTGGTTTTCTGTTCCTGCATTAGTTCCCTTAGGATAATGGCCTCCAGCTTCAACCATGTTGCTGCAAAGGACATGATTGCATTCTTTATTACGGCTGAATAGTATTCCATGTTGTATATGTACTTTGTTTTCTTTATCCAGCTCATGATTAATGGACATCTAGATTGATTCCATGTCTTCACTATTGTGAGTAGTGTTGCAATAAACATATATGCATGCATCTTTATGGAAGATTGATTTATAATCCTTTAGGTATATACCCAATATTGGGATTGCTGGTCAAACTCTAGTTCTGTGTAAGATATTTGAGAAATTTCTGAACTGTTTCTCACAGTGACTGAACTAAGTTTTATTCTCGCCAGCAATGTATAAGCATTTCCTTTTCTCCACAACCTCGCCAACATCTGTTATTTTTTGACTTTTTAATAACAGTAATTCTGGCAGGTGTCAGATGGTATCTCATTGTGGTTTTGATTTGCGTTTCTCTGTTTAGTGATGTTGAGCATTTTTTCATATAATTGTTGGTCACATGTATGTTGCCTTTTGAAAAGTGTCTGTTCATGTCTTTGCTCACTTTTTAACAAGGATGTTTGTTTTTCCCTTGATAATGTTTTTTGTTTGTTTGTTTTTGGTGTGTGTTCCAATAAAACTTTATGGACAAAAGTAGAATGTGGGCTGGTCATAGTTTGCTGACCTTTCCTGTAGAGCATTAGTTTTTTGTTTGTTTCTTTGTTTATTACTCATATATTCATTTATTCAAAAAGAGCTTTTGGATATATAATAATCTCACTCCAACTTAAACTCTCTCACTGATTATTTGATAATAATAACAGGTCAGATATTTTGTAAAAAAAATATATAGCTATGGGATGTCTGCTCTGCTATGTTTACTATTTAGACATGGATAAGCCCCAAGGTCACGGAGTTTATAATGTACTAGAGGAGATAACTAGTTAAAATAAATACATTTTCTTGGTCTTGGTAAGGATTAACAGGTGAATTTAGATAGAGTAAGGAATGGTGGGTAATAATATAAAATATGGTGTTGCTATTTTTTTTCTTTTGTTTTTATACTTTATGTTCTAGGGTATATGTGTGATAATGTTTTTAAGTGTCCTTGATAGTGTTCATTCGAGATTCTTCTAACTTTTTGATGTGAGGGTTTAGCAGTATAAACTTTCCTCTTATCACCACTTTAGCTGTGTCCCAGAGATTGTGGTATGTTATATTTTTGTTCTCATTTGTTTCAAAGAATTCCTTGATTTCTGCCTTAATTTTATTGTTTACTCAAAAGTCATTGAGAGAAAAGGCTGTTTAATTTCCATGTAATTGTATGGTTTTGAGAAACATTCTTAGTATTCATTTCTATTTTTATTGCACTGTGGTCTGAGAGTATGTTTGATATGATTTTGGTTTTGAAAACGTTTCCTGAAAATTGTTTTATGGCTGATTGTGTGGTCAGTTTTAGAGTGTGTGTCATGTGGAAATGAGAAGAACGGATATTCTGTTGTTTTTGAGTGGAGAGTTCTGAAGATGTCTCTTAGGTCCATTTGGTCAAGCGTCGAGTTCAAGTCCCAAATATCTTTGTCAGTTTTCTACCTCAATGATCTCTCTAATACTCTGTGTGGTGTTTCAGTTCTCCACCATTATTCTGTGGTTATCTAAGTCTCTTTGTAGGTCTCTAGGAACTTCTTTTATGAATATTGGTGCTCTTGTGTTGGCTGCATATATATTTAACACAGTTGAGTCTTCTTATTGAATTGAATCTTTTAACACAATGTAATGCCCTTCTTTGTCGTTTTGGATTGTTGTTGGTTTAAACTCTGTTTCATCTGAAAGTAGAATAGCAATTCCTCCTTTTTTTGTGTTTTCCATTTGTTTGGTAGATTTGGCATGCTCTAACTCTGGGGGGCTGGTTCCAGACTCCCAACTTTCATTCCTTGCCTCTTGAGGTTTGAAACCTGTTTTGTTGGAAAGGCCGAAGTGATCTGCTCTGTAGGCCACAATACTTTGATGGGGAAGTGCTGGCTAAAGTGTTTCATCCAGGCAGTGCCAGCCAGATCTGTGCTCACTTATTTGTGCCAGCAAATGGAATGGCATGGAGGGGTGCCCACATGGGGGTGGGGTCTGGGCCGCATGGCAGACATGGCATGGCAGAGGCAGGGCATCAGTATGGGTGTGGTTCTGGCACCCGTGCATGCATTAGCACTGCAGCAGTGGAAGTGGTGCAGTGGGCTGCCTGAGCCTCAGTGGGAGTGGGGCGCTGGTAGTGTTGGTGAGAGTGGCAGGGTGTGCTCATGCCAACATGGTGGGAGGCTGGATGTGTGCACACATGTGTGCCATCAGGGGAGGAGGGGAAAGGGCCATACACTTTTTGCCCTTTCAGTCCAGGGTCTACGCCCTCCTTTCATCCACTCTCAATGCCTTCCCTTTGAAGATCTGCTCAGAGTGTGCCAGTCTTCCCAATGTTCCTGTCTCTCAAGTGGGACTTGTGCCTTCTGGCTGCATCTAGTTGGCTATCTTGGCTCCCTCTCTTCTTCAAAATTTTCAATGAGCATGTATTCTTTGAGCAGAATATAATAAACATTTTAGTGAAAGTAAATTTCACATAATGAACAAGAATATGTGACTTATATATTGTGTGTTTATATTGTATAATTTATGAGTTTATCATTATTATGTTGGTACCTGAAAATGGTTTTCACTATAAAGGATAATTGATGCATTTCTAGAATCATTTACCATCATAATGTTGGCGCTGGAGATCATTGGTTTCCTTTCCCTTTATTAAGGAATGGTTGACCTATTTCTGGAATAGTTAGGGAAGACAACTATGGCTTTGCTAAAACTGATTAGGTTTTAAATGAGGAAAATATACAGACTGTACTCACACTGTGGCCTGGGGGCAAAGTGGTCCCTCTCCCCTCTGAGCTCTTGGAAGGCTTATTGTGCATATTACTCATTGAGCACATGTCCTTTACTCCAGTACTTACAATAAGGTGCTTTCATGGTTCCATTCCTTAAAAGTCATCATATTGTGTATAATGGCTAGTGAAAAATAGTCACTTAAATTAATATGTGATGGCTAATGAAAAAAGTTGGGTAGCTTGTTTTACGATGTTACTGGACTGGTTATTTGACACAGTAAACTTGCTCTTTTGCCATCATCGAGGCTTAGATAACAATGAATAATATTAGGAAATCAAGGCACAGAAAGGTTATTTGTGCCTTGGGCAAAATCACATAGCTCAAAATTGAGAGGGTTATATCTTACTCCATTTTGTGCTGCTATACTGGAATACCTGAGACTGAGTTATTCATTTATCTTATTTTATTTTTAAAACTTTTAATGTTAGGTCTAGGGGTATATGTGGAGGTTTGTTATATAAGTAAATTCATATCACAGCGATTTATTGTACAGATTATTTCTTCACCCAGGCACTAAGCCTCGTACCCAATAGTTATTCTTTTCTGTTCATCTCTCTTCTCTCACCCTCCACCCTCAAGTAGGCCCCAATTTCTGTTGTTCCCATCTTTGTGGCCATATGGTCTTACCATTTAGCTCCCACTTACAAGTGAGAATATACAGTATTTGGTTTCCTGTTCCTGCATTAGTTTGCTGAGGATTATGGCTTCCAGCTCCATCCATGTTCCTGCAAAGGACATGATCTTGTTTTTTTTAATGACTGCACAGTATTCCATGGAGTATATGTACCACATTTTCTTCATCCAGTCTACTCTTGACGGGCATTTAGGTGGATTCCATGTCTTTGCTATTATGAATAACACTGTGATGAAAATACAAGTGAAGTGAATGTGTCTTTTTGGTAGACTGATTTATTTTCCTCTGGGTGTATGCCCAGTAATGGGATTGCTGGGTCAAATGGTAGTTCTGTTTTCAGCTCTTTGAGGAATTGCCACATGTTTTGCCCAATGGTTTAAATAATTTCCTCTGTTATCAACAGTGTGTGTCACCTTTTCTCCGCAACCTCATCAGCATCTGTTATTTTTTGACTTTTTAATAATAGCCATTCTGACTGGTGTGAGATGGTATCTCATTATGGTTTTGATTTGCATTAGTGCTTGTTGGCTGTATGTATGTCTTCTTTCAAAAAGTGACACTGGGTAATTTATAATGAACAGAAATTTATTAGCTCAAAGTTCTAGGGAATGGGAAGTTCAAGGTCAAGGTACAACATCTGGCAAGGACCTTCTTTCTGGGTCATTATATGGTGGCCGGTGGAAAGACATGTGCGTAAAAGAGGAAGCCAAACTTGCCCATTTATAATAACATTAATATCACCCATAAGGGCACAGTCCCTATGGCCTAATGACCTTTCCAATGTCCCAACTCTTAATACTGTTACAATGTCAATTAACTTTCAAGTTGAGTTTTGGAGGCAATGAACATTCAAACCATAGCAGTTGGGATGTAAACTCAGATTATCTGGCTGTAGAACCTGGGGTCTTTACCACTCATCTTTAGGTTAAGCTGCCTGACATATTAAGCTGGAAAAACATAAAACATTAGCCCAAATATATTCAGACACTGTATTACTTACATAGACAGCAAAAGCATGATCAGTATATTGTCAGCTCCCCATATTGCTTGTCCCACAGGAGGACCCCAAAACAAAGGTGGCTAGATCACAGGTAATACGAGAGGTGGGGTACTCTGTTGATGAGTAGCCAATTGCACATAATAGCTAAGCTGTTTTATAGTTTACTATTCCCCTTTAAGGCAGCTGACACAGCGCAGTCCTCTACGCTCTGTCTAGATAAAATCTGTTGAGTGGACCAATGAGGCACCTCATTTGAGCAAATGAGAGAAGGAAACAGATGTTGTGGATAAGGAACCTGTTCTGTTTACTGAGCACCATGTAATATATACTTATATATATGGAGAGAGAGAGAGAGAGAGAGAGAGAGAGTGCTGGGATTTCACTCTTGTTGTCCAGGTTGGAGTGCAATGGCACAATCTTGGTTCACTGCAACCTCCGCCTCCCCAGTTCAAACGATTCTCCTGCCTCAGCCTCTCAAGTAGCTGGGATTACAGGCATGCACCACCATGCCTGGCTAATTTTGTATTTTTAGTAGAGACGGGGTTCCTCCATCTCGGTCAGGCTGGTCTTGAACTCGCGACCTCAGGTGATCTGCTCACCTTGGCCTCCCAAAGTGCTGGGATTATAGGTGTTAGCCACCGAGCCCGGCCCATGTAATATTTTCAGTAAGGATTACAATAGATGTTGAATCCAAATCAGAGAAAAGATTTGATTGGCTATTATTATACAATTATATTATCTGCCTTTGAAAGTTTAGAAAGATATATTGTGGCAGTCAGCTTCTATGAAAGCATCAAAAAGACCAATGCTCCTGTCATTGCTGTGCAATTCTATTTTCAACACAATTGTTTTTTCAGTTAGCTTACTTTCTTAGTTTGCCTAAAATAAACTTGTACAATTGTCTTTACAAAACTGTAGAAATGACTCTATAGCTATTATAATGTCTTAGTATGTAATAGTTTAATATAAATTTGAGAAGGAACATATGAAAAATCATGTTTATAAATAGTGGAAAATGGCTGTAATATGGAAGTTCTCCAAGATTACTTTTCTTTTTCTTACAAATATGAATACATCACGGATGAAGAGCTAACATGAGTTAATATCCATACACTTTAATAACAAAAATGGGAATTTTTTGCAATAATGCCTTGTCTAGATTACTATTTATTTCAGAGAAAACCTTGGCATTGACCAAATTGATGTAGACCCTATATGGGCAATACATTTGCTGAACCTTACACACAAACAAACACAAAACACAAATCCAAATTAAGATGACTACTGAACAGGGATTCAGATGTCTTCTGGTTCCAAGACTAACTCACTGATCTGAACCACTGTTTCCTTGTCTTTCAACTGTGGGGGTTTCACTGAAAAATCTCTAAAGGATCTTCCAGTTCTGACATAGTTAATCTAAGATTTTATTAATGTACCATAATGCACTAACATTTTTTTGCTGGTAGTTCTTTACAAAAGTAATATATTCAATACATAGTGTTCTATTGCTATCTTGATGAACCATAATTGTTTATTACACCAGTAAGTATCAAATATTGAGGTCAACTAAACCCACAGAAGAAAATGTATTATTTATGCAATTCACACCTCTGGACAAATCTCAATCACTGCTTCCTGGAAGGCAGTAATGGTTGTAACAAACTGATAGGACTGTAGTCCAAACATAACCATGGCCTGTTATGAAATTGTAAAAATACTTGAATTGATGAGTTTGCTATTTGATGTTTCACACTTGCAAACGTTAACTCGCATTTTAAAAACTCACTAGGTTTTTGTCTGTGATAAATATAAAAATTAAAGGCATATTTGCAAAGTGTTAGCTTTTCTTTTTAAGAGGTCTCACCCAAAGCTCTGCGTTGCTTTTCAGTAAATGAGTCTTGCAGGGACTACTGGAGTATTAGAAATCCAGCAGATGAATTCACAACCTTGGCTTTCAGAAAATGTCCTTAAAAAACTGGAGGCCGTGCTCTTTGCTTATTTTTGCTTTTCTTTAGCTGACAAAGCAATTAAGAAGGAATTTCTGGATTTATACTTCATTGCCTCTGAGCTGGTTTTCATGTTTAGTTGTTGTGCTGGATACATTCTTAATAATTTAATATTTGAAGCTAAAAAGATGAAGACATTCTGGTGCCGAAAATCAAAATTGCAATTAAACTACTGTTGAGTCACTCATTAGGAAGATATCTTTTGAAGTATTAGAGTAAGGAATAAAATTGCCTTAGGGTTATTCTTTCAACAGGTTTGGTTTATTTGACTACAAAGGCATTGTTTTTGAATGTGTAATAGAAGGCAATATTAATCTTGTGACTTAATTTAGTCACAGAGAAAGAAAGCCATATTGGTAAAAGGCCTGTGTAACAAGTAATATCAACGACATTGAGAATCACAGTCTCACACATAACATGTGATTCTAGTGCACTAAGCACACAATTTACTTTAATTGTTGGTGTAAATACAATCTTCATTAGCATAAATTTTTCCAAGATCATATATAACAAATTCCTCACAAAATTTATTTTAATCTCAGCCTTAGCAAGGTAGAGAAGTGGCTGGTAGAGAAAGTCATGACTTGACTTCTATTCTTAACTCTGCTACAATTTAAGAGTTATTACCCTGGGCTAGTTCTTTCCCTGCCATAGTTGTCAATTTCCTCATTTGTAATATGACTAGATGTCTTTAAATGGAGTCTCAAAATATGTTCGCAGGTCCACTGCTGGGCAATAAGTATTCATCTGATGGATTATAAATGAATTTTAAACTATAATTCAAGGAATGAATCTTTCCTTGGTTATTGAAGGCAAATGGTGCAGAATTCCATAGACGATCATTTTATTTATGATTAGGAGAACTTACTTTTTATACACTCATATAGAGTACTATAGGCACGACACTGCTCTAAGCAATTTATAAGTATGAATTAAACATATGTAACCCTCATAACAACCCTGTGGTAGATGATATGTTTATTGTCCCCATTTTATGGATGGAAAACAGAGGTACAGAGAAGTTAGGTAATCTGCTTCAAGAACACACAGCTAGTAAATGGCAGAGTTGGGATTCAAACCTCAGCAGGCTGGCTCCAGAGTCCTTGCTCTTAACCACTATCTAATACTATTAACTTTCTAAGAGAGCGATTAAAACTTTCTCAAACTTGAGGCCGGGCACGGTGGCTCAAGCCTGTAATCCCAGCACTTTGGGAGGCCGAGGTGGGCAGATTACGAGGTCAGGAGATCGAGACCATCCTGGCTAACACGGTGAAACCCTGTCTCTACCAAAAAAATACAAAAAAATTAGCCGGGTGTGGTGGCAGGCGCCTGTAGTCCCAGCTACTCTGGAGGCTGAAGCAGGAGAATGGCATGAACCTGGGAGGCGGACCTTGCAGTGAGCCGAGATCGTGCCACTGCACTCCAGCCTGGGCGACAAAATGAGACTGCGTCTCAAAAAAAAAACCCCCAAAATTTCTCAAACTTGATATTCATAAGCTAAGATAAATACATTGCTTAAGTCTACTGAAGACTCAAATTCAGGATTGCGAGGCTCTTCCTCTGCATGCTCACGCACGGCTGGCTGCTGGAGTTATCAAATGTTCTTCCTGTAAACAGCAGTTCATTTTCAATGTTGTCCTGAGTAGGTTGTGGTTTACCATGGCTATTTTTGTGCATTTTAACTTTAACTTAATTATGGTGTGTTTTGATGAATATTTTCATCAACAATGTGCTTTCATTCATTATTAGCTTTCATATCATCCCTATTTAGACTTACCAACAGTAAGAAAGAGGCCCATTGCTGAGCCATATAGCTCCTGATGACCTCTCTTAGCTATCAAAGATCGTAAAAGCTTTGAGATTACTTACTTCTTGTAAAGGCTCCGTTTAGGCCTGGTGCGGTAGCTCATGCCTATAATCCCAGCACTTTGGGAGACCGAGGCAGGCAGATTACAAGGTCAGGAGTTCGAGACCAGCCTGGCCAGCATGGTGAAACCCCATCTCTACTAAAAATACAAAAAATTAGCCGGGCATGGTGATGTGTACCTGTAGTCCTAGCTATTTGGGAGGCAGAGGCAGGAGAATTGCTAGAACCTGGCAGGCGGAGGTCGCAGTGAGCCGAGATTGTGCCATTGCACTCCAGCCTGGGCGACAGAGCCAGACTCTGTGTCAAACAAAACAAAACAAAACAAAACAAAAGGCTCAGTTTCGTGTTTTCGTTCTCTTTATGTCCTCTACTGGCAGGGCCAAGAGGATGGGGGAGGTGGGTATTCTTCCAGGTTTAACTTATTCCTCCAGTTACACATAGGCAGTTTTAGGAAGACCCAGCACAGTGGAAAGTGTGCTGAGAATGTAAATTGTTATATGGCGCCATATTTTTACTTATCAAAACCAACACAACCTATTCGAAAACGTAGTTACTAATATTAATGATAGAAAAACAAATACAGTTCCGTTTATGCTTTTTCTAACAGTTACAAAGGTCTGGATCTAATCTATTACCTTTCGCAGCAAAATCTGTAGTCCCTATGAAACTGCATGTCTTAGATTTCAGGAGGTGTGGTGGGTTCAGGAATAAAAGATCAATATATCCAGTATGTCTCAAATTAGAACAATTTCCGTGACAACTTGTTCAGTCTTCTTTAATAAAACATTTTCACAGTTCATCTACAGAAAAAGAAAAGAAAAAAGAAAAAGAAAGAAAGAAAACGGCAGCTATTTCTCATGATGCAAAACTTCAAAATATACTTAATGTTTGTGAAAGTCAGCCAGGTCTTATGAATTATCTCTGTGCAATCGCCCATAATCTAACCCTGCAATACATTTTTTCATATGTTAAATTTTCATTTTTAATTTCTGGTTTGTTTTGTTTTCGTTTTTTCTTTTCTTTTTTTAAAAGTTTTTTTCTGCTATTTTAAATTGTCAGCATTAGTTTTTCCATTCTACTGTGTTTCATCTTTGCATTATTTTCAATACTGGAGGTTGAAATTGTGTAAAGACGTTTGGAGAGTTCTAATTCATTATATGCATTGTTTTGCAAATGCATCTCCATGAAAGTGTATTATCACAGCATTAACTTTGTGTGTAGTAAGCGTTACGTGTGTATGTAAAAACATTGAAACTTCTTCAGTGAATGAAGAGATGCCCTTTTTGTACATCTGCATTCGTGCACAATACAATTTCTTGAGATCTTGGCCCTTGGTGTGTTGGTGATGTGACGGTGGCCTATTGCAATTTTTGATCCAGCTCCTCAAAACACTTAGGTTGTCTGTCATGGTGTTTCGGATGATTGTGTTCTAGAACTGGGGACAGACAATTACCAACCAAACTGATATGCATTGATACATTTTTTTGACCTATTTCTTTATGAATAGGGTTTGTCTGCTCATAACTGTGATACCTGTGTGACAGATATATATCTGTATATTAGGTAGTGTCCATGTTTGCAAAAATATATATGTTATTACTGCTTATTTTATTATGTAAACTGACTTATGAAGGGTTCTGTTATGCTTTAAAATGTTTCTCAAATAAATTCCCTCTTAAAATGTATTTAACATGTAATTTATTTATTTAACATATAAATAAATATATTAAAAATTTGTTTAACATGTAACTAAATATATTTAAAAAGTTTTAATTATTTTTTCCAAATTCATGTTTTTGAGATTTTGATCTTCCAGGGTGTCAACATTCCAAATTATGACATTTGGGATTGTGTATTTTGGGATTATGATGAACTCCTCTGGGCATTCCCTAGCCCAGTCGACACATCAAATTAACCATCACTACATCTTAAAACATTTTAAGTCAAACCTACCATTCTACTGCTTAAAATCTTCTAAGAGCTTTCCATTAGCAACCAGAGAAGCACCTATTCTCCTTTTAGTGGTCTACAAAACTTCCTGTGATCTGGGCTCTGCCTACTTTGCTAACCTTATCACCTTCTATGTTCCCCTACGTTTGCTCTGCTCCAGTCACACTGGCTTTCTCTTCGACTGAACATGTCAATCCCATTCCTACCTCAAAGTCTTTTTTTTTTTTGTTCAGTCGGAGATGGAGTCTTGCTCTGTCGCTAGGCTGGAATGCAGTGGCACAATCTCAGCTCACTGTAACCTCCGCCCCGTGGGTTCAAGTGATTCTCCTGCCTCAGCCTCCCAAGTAGCTGGGATTACAGGCAGGTGCCACCATGCCCAGCTGATTTTTGTATTTTTAGTAGAGACAGGGTTTCACCATGTTGGCCAGGATGGTCTCGATCTCCTGACCTCATGATCGCCCACCTCAGCCTCCCAAAGTGCTGGGATTACAGGTGTGAGCCACCGCGCCTGGCCACCCCGAAGTCTTTTAAATTGCTCTTCTTTCTCCCTGGCATGCTATTCCTTTGTCTTTTCAGATGGATGACTCCTTCTTGTCATACGGGTCTCAAGTCAAGCATTACTCTCCTCAGTGAAGCCTTCCCTGCCCACCCAAGGGAATGCAGCCCTCGTGGTCTTCCTTCTACACTACTCTGTCTTCTGCGGTGCATGCATCAATATCTAAAATTATCTAATGTATTTATGTATACATGTTTGTTACAGTCTTTCCTCAGGGGATTATGAGCAGTCACTGCCTTTTTTGTTGCTCTGTCACTTAGATAGGCTTTCCATTCAAGCAACAGAAGGCTCAATTTAGTAAGCCAGTTTACTGCCTTAAACCATAAGGAGATTTATTATTACCTATGACACAAAGTTCAGGGCCCAAGTGGTCACAGAATTGGTTAGAACCATGACTTAGAAATACTATCAGGGACCCAGGTCCTTTCCATCTATTTATTTGACCGTCTTCAGTCTCAGGCTTATCCTCTCATGGTGGAAAGGTGGCTTTAAGTGGCTTCAAGAACAGTAGCCTCCCAAGGCCCCACCCAAAAGCCTGAGAAGAGAATGATCCTTCCTTAAGAATCTTTCCAAGAGGAAAGGGGAAGCCTTTCCCAAAGTGTCCTTCCCCTTACGTTTCACTGGTCAGTAAATTTGTTAATTAACCCTTATGCTAGATACACACAACAGAGAAGACAAGCAAAATCCTTGGTCTTATGCAATGATGTTTATTGGGGTCTCCAAGGTGACAGGCACCCTTTTCCCCCAACCGTTTCAAAACAATTTGAGAGAACAAACATATGGCAGGTGGAGTCAAAATACTATTTTTATTACCTTTCTAGATCAGCTTGGACTATGTGGCCTTAGCTCTGCTAGCAAACTGTGCTTGTTGGTACAGAACCTCTGAAATAGGCAGATTTACCCACCCAGTCCCAACAGCACTAACCCAGGATACTCTCCCTACCCTCTTAAAGGGGCAGAATCCCTGTAGTAGCAGAGAACAGCAAGAAGCAAGGAGAAGAGATTCAGAGATGAGCTTGATTCTCCCATATTTGCCAATTAGACAAGTCACTTCACTTTCCCCGAGGGCAGATTGAGTAAATGAGTGAAGAGAGACCAAGAAAATATCTCCACACTTAAATCAGAAGTAAGGAAAGATATTTTCCCTCTAACAGAGCTTAATTATTATTGAGTTTTTCTTCCCTTAGAAAGTGGGAATCAATCAGTGAGGTAAGTGGGTTACAGCATCTTTTGTTCAGCCTAAGTGAACTTTAGACAATAATGTTTTAGAACTGCTTTCTAGTAAAAATGTCTTTGTTACATAAAACCATACTTTAACATAATGTGAACAAGTGGATGATATAACTGCATTTTGTTTGCATGTATGTATGCATGTTACATATAAATCGTGTGGTTTTTCTTGTCCTTTAGCTCTTTGTTGTCACTACCAGGGCCTCCACATGTGAACATTTGCAGCCAAAATGGACCAAGTAGTTGCTGAAGCAGGAGAATCAGAGGAAATAGCCAAATCATAGATGAGAAAAGCAAGACATCAGAGCTGCAAAAATGGTACCAAGTTTGGGTTCAAGATGTTCGATGAAACTGTAAATAACATAACAAGTCATCAGGGCCAAATCTGGGATAAGAAGAACCACTTAGGACACTGAATAAAAGATAGGTTGCTGAAGCAGATCAGAACAGAGACTACGGATAAATGATAGGATACCACTATATTGTGGGTGGAGTGTGGGTGGCCCGACTCTATGTTGTGAACATAATTTCTTAAAGGAGCTTTGCAGGGCTAGATATCAGCAGTATTCAACACATGCTCTATGAAATCCTGGGAAGGAGTGGGTCATCTTTCCATACTTTCTTGGATTGCCTGTATAAGCCAGGCTTCTGTATAGTTGGGTAGGAAATGGATTGCTTAAACACGATGCTAGTTAGAGCTAGCTTCTAAGTAGCTTTCATAACCATATTGGAAGCTGTTGGACAGCGTTGTTATTGTAAGCTATGAAATAGGTTCACATTTTTAAAAATAATCATTACATATCATATCAAAAAACCCACTTGTTGTGTTTGTAAGGAGTGCCTATCACTACTACCCTAGCAAGCTTTTGTTAAAATTTTTCACTTCCATTTATGTGCAAGTATCTACAGGTTTGCTCAGGATATCTCATTTCCTTCGGATTTTCCTGTTGAAATATTCAGTAAGAATTATTTTGCAGAAATGCCAAGAAATGAGTTTTTGATTAAGATTGCAATTTTCTTACAAATGGTGCGAGAAAATAAATTTGTTGTTTAGAGCCAGGCTTCCAAAGGGATATCTCATTTAAAAGTTTAATATCAGAATTGAGGGAGGTATGTGATTGACACCCATATGTGTTTTGCTTTCTGAAAATTTTCTTTTATTTTTGATGAAAAAATTAGGCAAAATTATGAAAATGGTAGCATTTTAATTTCTTTAAAAATAAATAATACATTAGCTCTCCTGCCCCACAGGGAAGAATATAATTGAAATACCAAATTCATTTCTCTGAGACAGGAATTGTAAGAAGTAATGGCATATTCTGACACCTTTGCTGCTTTTTCAAATCCCTGGGAGACTTGGTGGGTTGATGTAACACTGTCACATTTTTGTTAGAAAGAAACATCTTCCTTCTGTTATTTCCTTGTCAGAAGCTATTTATTTCCACTTTAGTCTATGTTTCAGATGATTCTGTATCTAGCTAATATAAGATCATCTATGAGGTCTATTAAGAAGCTTTGAATACATAATGGAGATTTAAAAATTAATATTATAATTTTCTTTATAAAACAGTGCGGTCCTCTGATGAAATAGAACACTTTAAGAGTCCAGGAGTGGCCTATGTAGTGGTATTGCAGGACAGGAATGGGTAGACGCAAGATAACAACACTCATGATTTTGAGTTGATGATGTCAATATAATATTTATAACATCCTCTCACTAATTCTTTACTAAATACAGTTGTAATAACTGCTGTTATACGGCCATTAGGCCATGCAACACACTGTTCGGTAATTGTTTATGAGTTTACCTTCTTCTCTGAAGTGTGAGTTTTTTTATGTTTCATTTGTTTTTCCATCCCCTACAGTGTTAAACTCAGTGCCAGGCCCAATGGAGTCACTCTGGAAATGTCCACTGTTTGCTTTGTACAGGAAAATAGTACTGGATTCATTATTCTTATTGTGATGTCAGAATTGTCAAAGTGTAAGCTTCATACTAACACTGAAGTATTAAAAAGTTGCCCCGTGCCCATCTTTTTTTTCCAAGTAGATGCATTGTTGTTAACTTCAGCTATGGGTTCTATCCTATCCTAAGCTGTATGTGCTCAGGGGAAAGGTGCATGACTGTGCATTTGTTAACCTCTGTGTATATGGGACTAATATTTGAGGGCAATAGTAAGATGGATGACATTTAGGTCTTCTATGTCCCCCATGGGAAACAAGAGTGAAAGTAATCAGTTATCAGGTCATCTAGCTCTCCATACTCCATCTGGCCCACTATGCCCATGGCTGCTGGCTTGCTGGGCTTTGAACTCTTCTCTTGCTAATGCATATAAAAACAATTTCCTGCTCATATCCCATTTTGTTACTTTCTGAAGCAAGCATCTGCTGTGGCTTAGAAGAGGTTGTTTTACATTTTGTCATACAGGTATACATGTTGAGGGTGGGGATGGAGTGATATTTTATATTCCAATAGCATAAGTATAACAAGTTCCCAAATGTCTGCTTTTGGCAATTTGACATCAGAGGCTGCTTTCCACAGAGCCTTGTGTGAGTCTGTTTGCCTGGAACATTTTTTTGCTTTTACTATTCTTCTGGCATGGTTGCCAACGTGTAGCATCAGAGGATCACTTCCCATCTTTATAACTTTCCTGGGTTATCTATCGAATACTAGTGTAATTTACAATTCAAGATAGATGGTGCCTGGAAAATATACATACCACAACTTAGGTATCCAAATGAGAATATTCAGCTCCTTCTAAAGATCCTTACATTTCTCAAATGATGTTCAGAATTCCTTTTACTTTTAGAGGCAGTGATCTAGCCAAACGAGGACATTTTTCGTATAACTTTGCTTTAAAATGCATGTTGGACTGAAAATATTATTACCTACCTGATTTAGCAGGTTTGGTTGAGTCATTTTTAAGTATTTCCAGAAATCAAAAATGGGATCATTGAAAGAAGAGTTGCTACCAGTGAGGAGAAACAAGTGAACCAATGAACAAACCCCTATGAAGCATCATCCAAGTGAGTGACAAACACATTTGGAGTTCTGGCAGCACCATTGCAACCACTGCATGTCTTCCTACAGAGATGAATTCTAAGTTAACAGTGATCATCTCCAAATTGCATACCAGATAGTAACGAACCTCAGACACCAGGAAAACGGTGGCATGACCTGTGCAACTATTTTATCGACCAGGCTGTACTTAATGGGGGTGAGAAGTGAAATAATGAAAACACTTTAATTTCTCCAATTAGTGACTTTCAAGTTCATTCTATAAGAGCTCCCTTTCTCCTCATGGACAGAATCTCAGGCAGATTCCATAGCTTTGTCAATCACTTTCAGTTTTTAATGAGAAATCTCAGCCTAAAGTATTAAAAAGCCCAGTCAGATAAAAACAGGAACTCGGGTCTTTTTCAATATAAAGTTTCTCTACTTCCTTATAGCTTTTGGCTCAACCTAGACTCAGAAGAATCTAGTCGGAAATGTGGAGCTGGTTCAGATTGTGATCCCCAGAAGCGAATTCTGAGCTGGGAATAGACAAACAGAAGGCTCATTAGAGAGTGCCTTTGGGATCAACACCTGTGGATAGAAATAAATGGAAAGAAGCAGGATTATACAGGAGGACTTAAACTGTAGTACATCCCAGCAGAGGTCTTGGCCAACCTAATGGGAAACTCTGAAGCTGAGATCGCCCATCAGAGTTGTCCTGAGTTGGGTGAGGGAGCCAGGCATTTACACCTTGTATTTATCAGTCATTGAGTGTAGGTCACTCTTCTCTGAAAGAAGACATGGCTTGGGGAAAGGTGGCCTTTTGCAGCTGTGGTAATCCTCATAAAGGGGCAGAGAGCCAAGGGCTGTCAACTGGCAGCACTCCTGGGAAAGTAAGCCCTTCATTTCATTTCATTTCATTTCATTTCATTTCATTTCTTTTTTTTTCTTTCTTTCTTTCTTTCTTTTTTTTTTTTTTTTTTTTTGAGACAGAGTCTCGCTCTGTCACCCAAGCTAGAGTGTAGTGGCATGACCTTGGGTCACTGCAACCTCTGCCTCCTGGGTTCAAGCGATTCTCCTGCCTCAGCCTCCCGAGTAGCTGGGATTACAGGCATGCACCGCCACACTGAGCTAATTTTTGTATTTTTAGTAGAGATGGAGTTTCACCATGTTGGCCAGGCTGGTCTTGATCTCCTGACCTTGTGATCCACCCGCCTGGGTCTCCCACAGTGCTGGGATTATAGGGATGAGCCACCGTGCTCGGCCTAGCCCTTCATTTCTGAATGAGAAACTGGGCAGCACATGATGGAGTCCACCAAAGGGACAGAGTGTTTCTTTTCTTCATTCTCATCAGCTTTTGCCACCCTCCTCTTCCAGGCATTATGCTTCTTCTGGCTTCACTTCGACCTGCCAGATAGGATGGATGAAAGGAAATGGGCAAAGCTTTACCTGACTGTACAGTGTTTATCTTGCATTGGCCTGCTGTGGATGTGACACACACCCCAGTACTGGCTCTTCCTCTTGTACAGTGCTTTTAAGAACTCTCTGGAGACACTCCACCATGGGATCATCCCACTGCATCATCTCTATCATGGGTGATGCGCCCTTTAAGGTGACTACCTTTGACTCTACCCACCCCTCTCCTGCTTCTGGGAATATGACTGATGCCTGCTTTTTTTTTTTTTTTTTTTTTTTTTTTTTTTTTTTGAGATATTCCTGCCATGGCAGGCAGATCTCTTGGGCTGGGCCCCTTCAGCATGATTGACATCCATCAACCTTCCTCAGTGTTTATTGTTGTCCATGGAAAATATTTTCACCTACCAAACTCTGGCCATGTCAGCCATTCCTGCTATAGTCCACCGTATCCTATCTTTCATCTTTAGATTCCAAAGCAAAGACCAGTTTACACATTATTTAGCCTTCAAGAACTACACAACAAGCTCTCCCATTCATTTTCTTGAAGTCTCCTTACTTGACTGAAGACTATTCCTCTGGGACAGGTCACTGTGCTCAGGGTAATAAAGGATAGGACAGTGTTTCCTTTTGAATCATCAATGCATTAAATCCTAATGAGCTGCCAATTAGGTGAAATCCCTGAGTTTTGAGGGAACATGTAATCTCTAGCAAATTTATTAAATAACTGGGCAAGATTCCCTTTAGGGGCACTCTTCTATGAAGGCCAGGGCTTGTGTATGCTGCCTTTGTAGGAATGGGGATATGGCTTCAGACTTAACATCTCATTAACAGGGGACTTGTACTATGCCATCCTTTTCCCATAAGGAGTCTAGGCCGGCATGGCTTTGTATGTATGTGAGGCAGGTGCTGCCTGTACTGTGTGAGCTCACTGTCTCTGAAAGGCAGCTGCAGAGAATTAGAATAGCCATAGTTTGTCAATAAAAGATCAGTGGTATATCGGGTTGGTGACGACAGGTGGGTAGTTAGACCTTAGGGATATATGTCACAATTGTGGCATTTCATAAAGCTTGAGAACCCGTTATATAGTAGAATGAATATGCTCTGTGGTGTAAGAAGATTTGGGTTTAAGTTCTGATTGTGTACTCTGAGCTAGATCACATAATTTACCTAAAATCCGTTTTCTTCATCTACAAAACTGAATTAATAATACTAGCTCTGTTAGACTCACCGGGATGTAATGGAGACCAAATGTAACGACAGGTGTGAAATGAATGCAGTAGAAATATAAAAAAGATTATTATTATATATATTTAGAGTGTTCGAACCCGCTCTACACTAAGGATGAGAAAGAAGCCTTTAATCTGTTATGTCACACTTTCTTGATGTTATTTTGGCTCAAATGTAAAAACTCTAATTATTACATATTTATGCCGACTCCAACCAAATTGAAAGAAAATTATTTAAATAGGGTAATTTTTCAGGATGCTGCAGAAGCTGCAAGTAGCAACTAGTGGCATGATTTGCAATGAAGATCCAGCATTATCTTCAAAAGTTACTTATTTGGAACAGTGCTCCAGGAAATCTAATTTGAGATCATTTAAATGTCAGCAAATTAAGGGGCCCAGGTGATTAAATATAGTGTAAAGATATTAAGAGCTTCAGGGATGAAGAGCAAGAACATTCTTCTCATTCTGATTAAGAATTGCTACACAGAGTTATTTTTATAGTGTAGTAGATATTAATAAAAGCTCCTTCTTTTACTGTATACTTCTGGAAGCTCAATAGTGAATTGGAAGGGAGGAGGAAAGGGAAAATGATACTTTGATACTTTTTGTTGTCCTTATGACATCTGATAGCTTTCCTTTGCCTTTAAGCTGAAACCTACTGAAAACTAAGTTGTAGAAGTGATATGGCTTGGATATGTGTCCCCATTCAAGTCTCATGTTGAATTATAATTCCCAATGTTAGACCTGGGGCCTGGTGGGAGGTGATTGCATCATGGGGTAGATTTCTTATGAATGGTTTACACCATCCCCTGCAAGCTGTACTGGAGATAGTGAGTGAGTTCTTGTGAGATTTGATTATTTAAAAGTGTGTGGCGCCTCTCTTGCTTCTATCATGGCCACGTGATGTGCCTGCTCTCCTTTCATCTTCTGCCATGATTGTAAGCTTCCTGAGGCCTCCCCAGAAGCTGAGGGGATGCCAGCACCCTGCTTCCTATGATAGCCTGAAGAACCAGGAGCCAATTACATGTCTTTTCTTGATAAATTACCCAGTCTCAGATATTTCTTTATAGCAATGTGAGAACAGCCTAACACAAGAAGGTCTTGTAAAATTTTTGAAATTTTCAGTTATGGCTTCTGCTTCAAGATTCTTTTGTGGCCACAGTAAATTAACATTTAAAACATTTATTGAATATTTACACTACCTCAAGCAACAGGAAAGGAGGGAACTCACAGAAGAATGACAGAGCGACTCCTTTGGGGAGAGTGTCTCTCAGTGTAGGGCAAATGTTCTGGAACTTTAGTAAGCCTAAGAATTACCTGGAGAGCTCGTGCAAATACAGATTTTCAGCATTCACCTACACAGCTTTTGACTCCATAGAGTTGCGCTGGATCTCAGGAGTCTTAATTACTGCCCAAAACATCAGGTAATTCTTATACACATTCTAAAAAACACTAGTCTGGAGAAAACATCAGATAGGTACAAAGAACTGTGGTCAAAGCAAAGTTACAGAGCCTAATGGGAGTATGGCAATGACTTGTGACCGATAAAATCTAAAGAAATCTGCAAAAGGAAGTATAGGCTAGGACTGCTACAGGTGAAAATGGTAAGATGCGGATGAGGAGAATTGGGGAGGAGGTAGGGAGGAGGCATTCCAGGTGGAGGGTTAGCAATTTTAAAAGTGCATAATGTGAAAGCATTTAGGCCAATGGCATATAATCTGATATAGCTGGATTGTAACATGCCTATAAAATTGTACTGGGAAAATGCATTAAACAGAATGTTTGTATCCCCCCAAAATTCATATGTTGAAATCCTAATCCCCAATGTGATGATACTAGGTGGTGGGATCTTTGGTAGATGATTGGGTCAGGAAGGCAGAAATCTCGTGAATAAAATTGGTGCCTTATAAAAGAGACTCCAAAGAGCTCCCTTCCCCTGGAGAGTTTCTGCACCTCTTCTGCCATGTAAGAACACAGTACATGGCAGATATAGATAAGAACACAGTACATGGCAGAAGATGATCTATGAACCAGGAAATCGACCCTCTCCAGACACCGAATCTGTCGGCAGCTTAATCTTGGAATTTGCAGTCTCCATAACTCTAAGAAATAAATTTCTGTTATTTATAAACTACCCGGTCTGTGTTAGTTACAGCAGCTTGAATGGACTAAGACGAAAGTTGGTACTGAGACATGGGGTACTAATATAACAAATAACTAAAAATGTGGAATTGGCTTTGGAATTGAGTGATGGGTAGAGGATAGAAGAGTTTTGAAGTGCATGCTACAAAAAGCCTACATTGTCATAAAAAATCATTAAAAGCAATCATGGTGAAGGCTCCGAAAGAAAAGAGAAGAGGTGGAGAGAGAACCTCAGTTTTCTTAGAAAATACCTAGGTAATCATGAACAGAATTTTGGTAGAAATATGAACAATAAAAACCACTCTGATAAGATTGTAAGTGGAAATGAGAAACTTTATTGGAAACTGGGAAAAAGACAATTCTCATTATAAAGTTGACAAAGAGCATGACTGAATTGTGCTCATGTTTTGGTGTTTTGTGGAAGGTAGAACTTGTGAGCAATGAAATTAGATACTTAGCTGAAGATGTTCCTAAACAAAATGAATCCTTATGACCTTTTTTCTTTCTTTCTTTCTTTCTTTATTTTTTGAGATGGAGTCTCACTCTGTTGTCCACCCTGGAGTGCAGTGGCACGATCCTGGCTCACTGAAACCGCTGCCTCCCAGGTTCCAGCAGTTCTCCTGCCTCAGCCTTCCAAGTAGCTGGGATTATGGGTGTGTGCCACCATGCCTGATTAATTTTTGTATTTTTAGTAGAGGTGAGGTTTCACCATCTTGGCCAGGCTGGTCTTAAACTCCTGACCTCAAGTGATCTGCATGCCTCAGCCTCCCAAAGTGCTGGGATTACAGGTGTGAGCCACCATGCCCAGCCCCTCATGACTTTGTATATTAAAATGCAAAAAGAGAGAAACAACTTAAAAACAGAATTGTTGGGAAGTAAGAAAGCAGAACTTAAAGATTTAAAAAATTCTCAGCCTATCCATATTGCAAAAAATGAGAATATGTGTTTGGGAGAGAACACTAAGGGTGTGGCCAAGGGCTGTGGTTGTTTTGGTGGTAGAGGTAAGAGGCAATACAGGTGGTGGTGCTGCTCACTAAGATGCAGAACACACCCATAATTTGTTATGCAGTAAAAGGTTGTTGTGTTAGGCACCATGTTTGCTATGCATTCAGTTTTTAAATTAACATTTTTAATTTAAATCAGATATTACATTACATTGCTCAAAAGTTAAATTATATTACAAGTATTGAGAAGAACAACAGAAATCCCTTACTCCTACCCTGTACTCCTATTGTGTTCTCCAGAGGCAACCACTCTTATCTCTTTTGGCTTTTTTCTTGTCCCCCAATCTTGTATGTTTTTCTGTATTTCTTATACTTTGCTTTTATAGCTACTTTTTTTTTTTCCCTAGAGACAGGGTCTCACTCTGTTGCCCAGGCTAGTCTTGAACTCCTTGACTCATGTAATCTCCCAACTCAGCCTCCTGAGTAGTTAGGTGTGTGCCACCATATCTGGTTAATTTTTTATATTGGTTTGTAGATGTGGGGTCTTGTTACATTGGCCAGGCTGGTCTCAAACTCCTGGCCTCAAGCAATTCTCTCACTTCAGCCTCCAAAAGCATTGGGATTATAGGAATAAGCCACTTTGCCCAGCCTGACAGCTCTTCTTAATTTTTACATTTTAGATGTTATTCATTAACTCTCAACTATGAAAAACAGGATTTATTTTTCTTAGAGCCCCTGTCTTAGTCCATTTTCTGCTGCAATAGCAGAATACCAAAGACTGGATAACTTATGCACAATCGAAATTTATTTCTCATGGTTCTAGAAGCTGGGAAGTCCAATATCAAGTGCCTACATCTAGTAACTACCTTCCTGATGCATCATCCCATGGCAGAATATGGAAGGGCAAAGGAGGGCAAGGGCAAGAGCAAAAAATTGAACTCGCATCTTCAAGTCCTTTTATAATTGTCATGACTCCATTCGTGAGGGTGGAGAGCTCATGACACCTCCCTTTAGGCTCCACCTCCCAACATTGTTGCATTGCGGATTAAGTTTCCAACACATGCTTTTTGGGAGACACATTCAAACCATCGCAACCTTCTATATCCATACCCCCATTTTCTATATAGTTATATTATCATCTTAAAATCAATATTATCTTTGCAAACATTTTGATTATGTAAATATTGTACAAGGCTGAGCCATGTTGTGTACTGACTTTTAAAGTTTGCCATTACTTTACATAGAGTTAATAATTTCCTTGTTTCCTATTTCTTTGCTTTATTTATATACAGCTCAACAGATTTTCCCTAAATTTTATGGCAGATAGTTAAAACCCCTTTTTGCAATCAAAGATATCGGGTATTCTATCAGCTCCTTCTCTTTTTTTTTTTTTCCACACTTCCTCCCACCTTCTCATGTCCTCTGCCCCCCCACATTCCTTGCTCCAATCTGGACTAATTACTCTCTAAACCAGTTTCACATGTGCCACTCTGAGGGCTTTTCCTCATCATCGTCTGGGAAATTTTCTTTACCTCTTTTTTGCATTGATCTCTACTTTTCTAGACCCCACCTCTTACTCATTACTGGTTTACTTGCTTTTTTTGATGCAGCTTATTTTTAAACAGCTTGCTAAGAAGGGTTCATTAGCCCATTTTCAAATAGCTTGCTAAGAATGTTAATCAACTTTTTGGTACTTTGAATAAATACATATTTATTCTGATTTCATGCTTTTGATACGATATTTTGTGCTGGACACTCAGTGGGTCCTCCTAACATGGAAATATATCTTTTAGTTCTACGAAGTTTTCTTGTATTATTTCTTTTATTTCTTCCCCCATCTTTGACTTCCTTTTTATTTCTGAAACTTCTATTATTTGGATATTGGTTCCCCCAATTGATTATTTAATTTTCTTATATTTCTTCACTTTAGTGTATCTTGGTGTTTTGTTATACTTTGGGAAATACTCTCACCTTTATCTTCTACCACTTACAAAGGATTTTTTATTTTTATTATTTTAATTATTTTTATTTTTTGAGACGGAGTCTCACTCTGTCACCCAGGCTGGAGTGCAGTGGCATGATCTTGGCTCACTGCAACCTCTGCCTCCTGAATTCAAGCAATTCTCCTTCATCAGCCTCCAGAGTAGCTGGGATTACAGGTAAGTGCCACCACGCCTCCCAAAGTGCTGGGATTATAGGCATGAGCCACTGGTCCCGGCCTGTAATGTATTTTAAAACTTGACTATTGTGCTTTAAATTTTCATGAGCTCTTTCTTGTTTCCTAATTATTGTTGTTATTTAACCTGGATTCAATATTTTAATGGATTCAGTATTTGTGTTGAATCTTTCAAGTTATTAATGATCAATACTTGAAAATTTTCAACTGAGTTGTTTATTTTATTTTTTCTTTCATGTTGGAGACATTCTTTGCATTTGCTTTCCATTGTATTTTACAGCTATGCACAAAAAACTGATAAACTCTTTGTTTGTGAGTGATATTTTTTACTGGTAGTCTTTATTCTAGAGTAATTATTAAAGCACCCAGTGATCAGTATCTGTCACTCCAGAGAGCAATTCCCCATTCTATCTAGGTGATATAAACTTGACTGACAACATTCTGGGAGTCAAGCATGGAAAGGGAGTTGTGGGGGTTCCTTGGCATTCAGTATTAGGTTTTCCCTTAAGTCCTTTGCTTTCAGTCTTGTGTTCCTAGGTTTTTAAATATCTCCAAAGTATAAATATAAATATCTCTTCTACTCATATAGGAGAGAGATAGCCTGGATTTGTAAGGAATAAAAAAAGATACGTGGTGAGATTGTATACTTCTCATATTCATTTTCAACCCCACAGTTTACCTCTCAAAAAAGACAAAATTTGTCTTTGCCTACTCCTGCCCCTCGTTTCTTTTCACCAATATTTATTGAGAGTCTAGTATGTTACATACTGCTACTCACCTAGAATAGAATGATGAATAAAGACAAAAGTACTCCTTGACCTGTAGAGCATACAGAGAAAGAGACTAATTAATGAAGCAATCAATGTAAAATTATAAATAAGTGCTAATAAGAAAAATTATGAGGTAAAATGAAAACAGCAATAATAACAGCAGCTAATAACTTCTTATCCCTATACTGTAGGAGTATTTAACTGAGAATTTTGACCTAGTTAGGGAGTTTGGAAGCCTTAAGTGAGATCTGAAAGGAGAGAAGGAGCTAATTAGATGACTGTGAGGAGGAGGGGAGGAGAGCATAGATAGTCTCAGGGAAGAGGGAACAACTTACTGCAAATATCTGTAGTGGCAAGTAGACTAGAGAGGCCAGAAAGAAGGCCAGTAAGAATGGAGTGGAGCGAGAATGAACTTGAAGCTGTGTATAGCTCTTAGTGATTACATTAATATTCACTAATTGAAGCCTTAAATTTACAATTGAGTTTTTCTTTAAGCCTTTACATTCAACTTAAAACCCTGTTATTCTATTTATAAATGTAGTATTTTTGTATAAAAATTTTAAAAATCACTTTTATCTGTTCTTTGATTAACTCTTAATGCACTTTTCTCTTAATTTTTTTTTTTTTTTTTTACCGTAAATACATTTAGAAATTTAATAAATTGGATTCCCATAAACACTTCAAATGCTTGATAGGGCAATCTTGCAAGCCTTTACAAGCAAAATATTTCTACATTTTATATCTAATTAACCAAAATTATAATGGTAATAAATTACATTCTGAAAAGTATTCAAATGTTGTACATAAACATAACAAAATAATTTTACCCCTTTAGTAACCTACTGATAATTAAACACTTCAAGCTAAGTTATAATTTTACAATCCCTAATAGGTTCATTTCTTTTAAATGTTTCAAATTCCTTATGTTAAAAACACATCACAGATTATCATGATAATAACAAAATTACCGCTAAAATGAAAACAGTTATTGCTAAAGGGTCAGTTTGCTTCAACATTTATGTATGTATTTTTATATCTTACTGGCTTTTTGGGCTGCCAGATTTAGCTAATAAAAATACAAGATTGCCAATTAAGTTTGAATTTCAGATGAAAAACAAATAGCTTTTTAGTAACCAGCAATTAATTTAACTGGGTGTCCTGTGTTTTATCTGACAACCCTACTGGGTTTACAGAATTGCTTATCCAACTAGGAGAGCAAAGTCACTATCTCCAGTGGGCTGCACTTACTGGGTCAAATATTTGTGATCATCATGCAATTACAGGGTCAAAAATTTGTGACCATAATATGGTTATGAATTAGGGATCTTTGTCAGAAATTACAGACCTGGGCATTACTTCCTGGAGAATTCTACTCAAGTCACAGTTTAGCATGCTGAGATACTTCAGTTACCTAAATTTGACCTGGTTTGTCAATGGTGACCCAGAATCCATGCATTTTAATGGGGATATAGTTTTACAGCCCTAGACAGCATTGATTCCTTGGATTTCTTCTATTTTTCGCTACCACCTAATATTTTATTTTATTATTTTATTAATTTTTTAGATACAGGGTCTTGCTCTGTTGCCCCAACTGAATTGCAGTGGCATGATCATAGCTCACATTTTTGAATGCCTGGGCTCAAGCGATCCTCTTGCCTCAACCTCCTAAAGTGCCTGGATTACAGGTGTGAGCCATTGCACCTGGCCTACCTAATTTTTATTGTACCTAGTTTCAACTATTTTTCACATTGTTTGAGATGATGGAATCATTATGGTTTGAAATGCTGGAATTCTGAACTACTTCCCTTTTCCCAGCCCCAAATCTGAACAAGCAAAGCCTTGGAGGTCGCTGGAATAATCTGTCTTCTTTTCCCCTAAGAGCACTGGGGAGCCACCAAAGACTTTCAGCAACAACATGACATGACCGAGTTTTTGTTTTTGGAAAAAGAAAAACAAAACCCACTCTGTTTGATACATAGAGAATAAATAGGAGGAGTTTGAAGTGAGAGACAGAAACCATCTAGGAGGCTTTTGTGGTAAAGGGATTGAGGGATGATGATAAACTAGGGCAAAGTTGATGGAGATGTAGGAAACAAAGCAAATCTGAGCTATTTTGTAGGCAGAATCAATAGGATATGGTGATGGATTGAATGTAGGCAGTAAAAGAGAGGCAAGTATCAAGCTTGAGTCCCAGCCATCTGGGGTAGGTAACTGGGTGAATATTGATGCCACTCACCCAGACAAAAAACAAACGAGAAGGAGGAGAGCAGTTTTTTAAAAAAAATGTTTATTTTGCTCTGTTTTGTTTTTGTCAAGGGTGGGGAAAGATACTGAGTCCAGTGTAGGCATACCAAATTGAAGATGCATATGGGGTATACAAGTGAAGGTGTTCAATGAACATCTGGAAATGCAATAGACTACTCTTCGGTTTCCAGCTATGGCTATAGAATCCAGAACCTCCTACAGCCACATTATTGCAATTTATGTTTTCAAAGGCTTTTACCATGGCCACATTTCACAAAAGAAACATATAATGTACAACGAGTGAAAAATAAATGTCCACAATAGAGCAGCTGTTCTGACCATCCTGATCCCTCATTAGTTGGTGATGGTATTTAAAAATACCACTCCATTGGTAGATTCAAGGTTATATCCCTATTTTGGGAATGATAGGTATTTACTTGAACCTATATCCAGAAGAACACTGTTTACATGACTTAATTTAGTTCTGAATGTTGTGCCTTGTTACTCTGTTTAATGGGTGCCAAGCTATTTAGAAGCAGTAGGTAAATAAATCTCCAAGCTTGGATCGCCTGTTTATAGTCAATTGACTTCCACCTTCAGGAGATGGAACATTAATGAACTCTATCCTTTCTGTGACAACAAATTTTACTCAGTTCTTTTAAGTTGTTGTGAAGAATTCCTTGTACAGTTTTCAATTAGCCAGGGCTTCCTAAGATGGTTTAAACTTAGGGAACCTCTGTTCCTTAGGACATAGGTTTGCAGTCTGTGAGCTTTGCTAGTACGCTTTATGTAGACAGTAGCTTGAGGGGCATCTTGGTCAATTTCTCATTTTGTTTTTCCAAGCCCAAATAGCTTTGATTTGTATTCAGAATAAGGAGTTGGAGCTGCTTGTGGCAATTTTCTTTCTTTCTTTTATGTCTTTATTTTGTCTAGGATTTCTTAGGATATTTGCAAGGATATAGTCCTAAAACTAGCTTGTGTCTAAAGTGAACTTTTATACTATGCTAAATATTTTGATGTCTGTTCAGCTGTGGAAAGCCATTCATCTGTTCTATTCAAACTATTTTTCCGATTATTGAAAATGAGAATATAATTATTGTGTCTTAACCACCATCAGTACTTTTTCTGGGATACAAAGTATTGCTATTTCTATACAACATAATTTTTGACTAATTAATTAGAATGTATGCCTATAATGTCAAGAATGCTTTCCTCTATATTTAGAAAGAGGACAAGAACATTTTTAGACTTCCTAACATGCAAATTCTTTGCAGGCCTGGTTGTATGTCTAGTCTGGGCCTTAACAGATCATGTTGAGAATAAATTACTTACTGATAATAGATGACAAACAACTAAGTATTCAGTGTCTAATAACCTGAGATCTTTTCTCCCAAATGATAAATGGTTAGCAAAAAGTGAAAGATAAACCATGATAACATTAAAAAGTTAATCAAATTACTTGTGGTATAGTTTTCAGGAACCAGATGAAGACACCAAGGAGCCTTTCCAACTTTATGGGTTTTTATTTTTTTTTTTTTTTTGAGTGTATTGTTGGCTAAAGGAGGTCAGAGTTAAGATGATTCCAGTAAAATTTCAATGACATGCAATGAATAAAGCCAGAGAGCGTGGGACTCAGAATCAGAGACAGAAGAAATATGAAGAAGGCAGGCTTTGTTAATGGCGATCTAGAAACTAAAATCCAGAGTGGGAGAGGAAAGGTATGAGATGCATATAATACCAGAGAGGTCCCAGGAAGAGGAATGGCAGGTTCATGTGAGGCTGTAATACTGTAAGGGACCACTCTGGCTAGTGCCACAATCTATATTCCAGGCTCAAATATTTCCCTGAGTACCTTGGTTATAGCTAAGTCTCCATGAGGTTACAGGTACAGGTTGAGGAAACATAACAGTATGATAGGAGGCAGATCATGACAGTTACCATTGTGTTCATGAAACCTACCTGTGTCTTTAGGAACTGGAAGTAAGTTTGACACCTAGCCATCTGGAGCCCACTAGACACCCAAGAAAAAAGGGGCAAAAAAAAAAAAAAATAAGCTATGGTTTTCTATAGCTGATTCTATACAGGTAGGGAAACTGAGAGCAGCTCAGATTCCTCAGGAATGAAAATTAAGTCATACCACCCAGGTAAACATCAGAAAATAGCTACCTACCAGGGGTATTAACAGGTACCAGAAAAAAAATTGTATATAAAATCTTATGAATTATGTATTTTATGCATATTTAGTGCAAGTAATCTTGGTCATGGAGTGTTTAAATAGTAATATCCTAAGATATTTTGCCTTGATTAGGAGTGGGCTACATTTCATTGTGCTATCCAAGAGGTATCAGGGCACTCTACAAAAGGCAAATCTTGTAAATCCCACTTGGATTACAAGTAGGAAGAGACGCTAGCCAAAGTGGATATAAATCACTGTCTGCTTTGTCCCTTAATCCTTGTCGCTGTGTTCAGAAGCATGTGGTGCTTTGTGGAAAGAACGCAATTATCCAAAAGTCCATAAGCCCAGAATGCACAGGTTAAATATACAGTTAATCTTGCCCTTTATTCCCTGTTCTCTATTCCTGTCTTGAGGTGTTTTGATCTTGTTTCCATGGCCTATAATAAGCTTCGCTGGTGTCCTGAATTTCTTCTATCATATTCTGATAGAAGATATCACTAATTATTTATGGTATGCCTTGTCATTGAGTTAGATCAGGCTATATGCCCCTCAGCAGAGTGCTCCAGATAGCTACTATAAGCTGTTTGGCTTGGAGCTTAAGACAAAAACTATTTGATGTATTGGGTGTATAGTACCAGGAAAAAGAATTAGAAACAATTATAGGAAGGCTTGATCACCTGCTTACTCATTTCTTAGTAAGCTTACAGCAAAAGTAGAAGGGTAGACATTTCTGTCTATATATTCTAATGTTAGGAGATAAAAAATAATACATGCAGAATGAGGGTCAGTAAAGCAAAGAGTAAAATAAGCCATTAACTAAATGAGGACAGTGATCTTCTAATTCACCCAATACTAGGAAGGACTGCTTAATAAGTACCCATAGTATTAAATCAATAGATAAGTACTAAGAAATACAATTATATGGCAGCTAATCACTCAGGGAAAAGATAGGGTGACTATAGCGATAAAATAAGCCATATTACAGCATGATTAGAAAGTACTTCAACTGCACCACTGTGGGATTATAATATAATTAATAATTAAAAATACACTATTTAGAATCCAAGAAGCTAGGAAAAAAGACAAATTCAACAATTTCCTTTAATGTTAACACTAAATAAACTTTATTTTCCCATTAATGAGCTACAACAACTGTGGCACTAACCCTTAACATCAGTGGAATCAAGACTCTCTAGACCCACTGTTTATCTCCAACTCCACCAGACTCAATTGCCCCAAACTTGTTGAAGGAACACTGAGGAGAAATTTGTCTATACTGCTCACATCTGCTAAAACTTAAGAGCTGAATTTTTCTAGCTTATGTAAATGCAGTGGAGACTTTTATCTCAGTAATGTTGCAGAAGTGGAATATACAATAATGACGCTTTAGAAAAGAAAAAAACATCAGAACCCTGTACTTCAGTTTCATTACAAAACCATATACCAATTCAGCAGGCACTGCAAGTGTTTTTGGAACTTGGGAAATGCTTCATAGGATGCTGATGAGCCAAAACATTAAATGTAGTCTTTTAATATAATATTTTTAGCCTAAAATAATAATGTCCATATTATTCACCTTCTCTTTTGACTATTTTTGGTTCAGACAGACTTTTTGGTAGTTTCTTTTCTTTTCTTCTTCTTTTTTTTTTTTTTTTTTTTTTTTTTTTTTTTAGATGGAGTCTTGCTCTGTCACCCAGGCTGGAGTGCAGTGGTGTGATTTTGGCTCACTGCAACCTCCACCTCTCTGGTTCAAGTGATTCTCCTGCCTCAGCCTCCCAAGTACCTGGGACTACAGGTGCGTGCCACCACGCCCAGCTAATTTTTTGTATTTTTAGTAGAGACGGGGTTTCACCGTGTTAGCCAGGATGGTCTTCATCTCCTGATCTTGTGATCCACCCGCCTCGGCCTCCCAAAGTGCTGGGATTACAGGCGTGAGCCACTGCGCCCGCCCGGCCGAGACTTTTTGGTAGTTTCTAAAAGGTAAGTTCATCCTTAAAGTTAGTGTTTGGTATTGCTGAAGAGGGTCAAACAATGTTTCCAATGTTTGAAGACCATCCTAATGAAGATCTCCTCAAGTTCTTTGTGTGATGGTTGCTTCCCTGAATTGTGCACAGCTTCCCTGTGTAAGAAATGAGTAATCTTTATTCATATATTTATTTTCTTATTCATTTCACAAAAACATACTGAGTACCTACTCTGTTCCAGGTACTGATCTAGATGCTTGGGATGCAGGAATAAAGCAAAAGAGACAAAGATTTCTGCTGTCCTTTATATAGATTACAGCCAAGTGAGGGAACATAGACAATAGGCAATAAACACTAATAAATAATATATATCAGAAGATGATAGATGCTACTGATAAAACAAAAGATAAAGAAAGGGAAGGGGAATGAAAGCTATGAAGTTTTGGAATGGAAAGTTGTATTAATGACAAGCTAATATTTGAGCTCAGAGTTAAAGTGGTAAAAAAGCATGCTATCTGGATATCTGGGATAACTGCTATAGGCACAGAGAAAAAAAAGCTAGAGAACATTCCAGATATCATGAAAGAACAACAAAATCAATGAAGATGAAAGAGAGTGAATAAGGGGTGAGTAAAGGAGATGAAGGCAGAGTCATAACAGCACAGGCCAGGTTATGATGAGTTAGGTACGTCACTTGGCTTTTATTCTGACTAATTTGGGGAACCACTGCAGTATTTTGACCAGAGATATTATATGACCTGATTTGCTTTTTAAAAAGACAGTCCTGGGTGTTCCACTTCTGCTATGACTGAGTAGTTCCTACTGGACCTCACCATTCATAACAACTAAAACTGATTGAACAAAAGCAGGGGTTGTGAGTGTGTGGAGGATTGATACGTGAAAGAAGTGATGGTATCAGGTGAGATTCCTAAGTTCTAGCCACTTCACACTGCTACCTTCAGCCTATTTCCAGGCTTTAGCAGTATAAAGTGGCTAGAACTCTGATGGAAAATCTGTAGTCATACAGGCTTAACGAATTAGAGTACAGAGTCTGGAGCAAGCACAGCCATTGCATCTCTGGCTGACCACTGATTCACACATGTGCAGGGCAGATTCAAAGCAGCCCAGCTACCTCACACGGCAGGGTACACCCCTGAGACGAAGCTTCCAGAGCAAGAATCAGACAGCAACACTCGCTGTGCAGCAATATTCTATCTTCTGCAGCCTCCGCTGCTGATACCCTGGCAAACAGGGTCTGGAGTGGACCTCAAAAGAAAAGAAATTAAATGAGACTTGAGCTATAACCCAAAAGAGACTTGTTGGAAAAGCAAAGGAAATATCTACTAGGGAAGAGAGGGAAGTCTCTACTGAGGAAGTAACATTGATGCAGAAATCTAATGGCTGAGAAAGAGCCAGCCATGTGAAGGCAGGAGGAATGTGGGCAAGCTAAACAGGATTCCAGGCTTTGGGAACACCATGGCCAGAGACTCAAAGGCAGGAAAGATCGTGATGTCTTCCAGGAAATGAAAGGAGGCAAAATGTGGCATATACGAATAAGGGAGAGGGACAATTTATTACAAAACAGTAGCTGCTCTAAATGTTTATTATATATACTCACCACTGTAGGGAGATAAAGAAAAAGCACTAAAGTTGATATCTATCCTTAAGGTACTTACAATCGTATCAGAGAGACAAGATTGGTGATGTCAGTGAAACAACTAAACTTCAGCACCAGATAGTATGTAGTTGGTCAATGCTCTGAGTATTCAAAATACATTTGCAAGCAAATATCACCTCATTTGACCCTCATAATAGCCCTAGAGAGCAGGTAGAATTATTACAACTACGCTTATTTAACCCACCTCCCTGCCTCCTCACTAACTATATGCCCTATGAAGGCGTGGACCACACCTGTTTCTTTTACCACTGTACCCTCCTCAGCACCAGGCACAGCTCTGAGTTCAGTGTATTGCTCAGTAAATCTTTGTTAAGTGCATGAGTTTTACAGATTGGGAAGCCAAGGGTTTGAGGGGAAAGAACTTAAATGCTCAAGGGAACATAGCATGTCTGTGATAGAATTAACTAGAATTCATGGCGGTCATATCCTAGGCCAGTATTATAACTTGGCCAGTGATTTTCAATTCTCCTTGCCTCCCTCTTCTCCTTCCTCCCCTCTGCTTCATTGTTTCCTCCTTTCCTTCCTTCAAATAGCAGAAACTTTTGTTTTCAAACAAAATTTTACTCACCTGGATATAGAAAACAGAAAAAATTTGTTATAAATGCGTCATAGATACTTTATAATTCCAGTGTGTAATTTTAGGAATCATGATTAATGTCAGTCAATGAGAATGATAAAAGTTATTTAATGAACATAAAAAATTAGATGCAGGCAGCCATCATCCAACAGTCTCACTATCCAATTTATTAATTAATTTTGTTTTGAATGCCCAGTATTGAGAAAGTCCACATGAATTTGAAAATATAGTAGCTGCAAATGGTAGCAGGTGTTAATTATAGATTTCCAAATCTCAAAATGCTTAGATGTCACTAATCCTGAAGCTTGAAAGAGGATTAAAAGAGGGCATCTTTATTTTAAATTTGAATCACTAACAACCACTAGCAACAGCATCTAATTGTTAACCCACAAGTCTGCTTCAATATTCTATATCATGATGATACCATCATAATCCAACATATTACATGCCCCTTTGTAATTGCACAACTGACTATCATGTGAATTTAGAGCAAGTGCTGGTAATGCAGCTGTGCCTTGCCTTGCGTTTTATTGGGCCCAGCACATGTGTTCCGTGATCCTCTTCTCATTTGTGCAATTTTGTGGCAGTGGACCAGCACAGGCCTGAAATAAAAAGGTAAATGAAAACTTACAACTCTTTAATAAATGACATATGTCTAAGAAGCTCAAATTTATACCAGCTCTAACGAGAAGAACTTTCTTCTGAGGTCTGCTCCCAAACCTGCCTCACTGTACCACACAAGGACACACATCTATGACTTTCAATCTGCTCAAGCATGGCACATTTGAGTGAGCATATTATGTTTACTACGTTTTAACAAATACTTTAGAGTGTTTTTCTAAAATTAAATTCAACTCACGTATTTGTACTCTTGAAACACCCAAGAGTTCTGCAGAACTCTGTTTGAAATCCAGGCCCTATAGCACTATGCTTCACCATAAGCTATCTCAAACTTAGGTAGGCTGACTGTGGTGAAGTCTGTCCAGGCCTAGCAGTGAGGCATTATAAGAAATTTCGTATAGTCTTCAAGACATGTATGTGCATTTTGCCAACAATCTCAGCACAGACAATGGAAACAAAGCCTTTTGCGCTCCAGTTGAAATGTAATTTCTCTGCCTATCAAAATTTAGTGGGGCAGCTGAAGGAATATCTGAATTTTTATAGTGTTATTGTTTCCCTTTCCAGTTTACTTATCACTAATCTTTAAAGAGACATTCTGGAATTTTGAGAGTTGAAGATTATTCGAAAAAAGGAAATAGGTTATTTAGTTTTATTAACTTAATTTTGCATAAGTAATTTCTCGGAAAGGTCTGTAACTAACACTCATTAGTCTTTATTTTTGTCAACTCAATAAAGCTGTTTTTACTGTTGTAAAACGTACAAGTTTAGGTTTACAAGAAAAGGCAACTGGACATATTTTGTAGGGAAGGGAATATGTGTGAGAGACAGACAGACAAAGGAGTTGGACAAGGGAGTTAGGTGGTTTGCTTTTTTTCTGCCTTAGCAGACCTGAGAGTTAAACACCTCTCTTAGTAGTGGTGCATGATGATGCAGTGATTCTCTGAGTAAAGGTGGGAATGAGGACATATCAAATTTGAACGGGTCTTGTGTGTGTGGCTTGAAGAACTCACCCTTCCCCTAGTAATGAGGTAATTGTAATGTGAATGCTCCCTCATAGCTTCTCAATCTACTCAAATCCTATCTCACTCTCTGAAGTGCCTCCTCCATAAATACTTTCCTGACATTTCTCATTCTTATTCATCAACCATTTGTCCCTTCTCTAAATTTCTATAAAAGTTGTAGAATCAGGGCCACTTAACATAGCTAAATGAGGAGAGAGAAAGTGTACTTAATTAGGAGTTAGAAGGCATAGGTGTGGGCTTGGGACCCCACTGGGCAAGTAACTTCCTTATTTTGATTTCCATCTATTAAATGAGGATGGTAGTAATAATTCTACCTGCCTTCTAGGGCTATTGTGAGGCTCAAATAAGATGATTCTTACAAATGTATTTTGAGTACTCAGAGCACTGGCTAATTACATGCTGTCCAGGGTTGGAGGGTAGTTGTTTTATTGACATTAGCAGTCTTATCTCCCTGATATAATTGTAAGTACCTTGAAGATAGAGATCAGCATTAATGCTTTTGCTTCATCTCTCTACAGTGGTGAAACCATAATAAATATTCAGAACCGTTATTGTTTATCATTTCCGTTTACATAGTGCTTTATAATTGCCAAAGCAGTTTCACAAACATTATATTCATGGTGTATCTCTATTATTATAAGCCAGAAGACCAAGATTTTGAGAGACACAGTGACTTTCTTAAGGCCCCACAGAAGAGTTTTTGGAACTATCATACAGGTCTGCAGATTTATTACCTATGGCTCTTTTCACTGTGTGATTAACTTTTTGTAATCTGGGCAGTATCGAAGAGATGCTTTATTCTAGGGAGTTCATGAGGCTCTGGTTATAGAAGGCATTTGACTTTGTAAACCATGTAAGTCCTCTGGAAGTGGCATTATTCATTCTCTACAGCTGGCTGTTCCCGTGCCTTTGACAGCTTTATTTTCTCTTTCCTTATAACAGCAAAGATAGTTAGTGCATGGCACATGCCCAGGATGACGCATGGCTTCAGGCTTCTCCATTTCAACAGAGTCAATTCTTATTTTTTGAGATTGTGAATTCACAACAGTGAACTGTTGGGATGTTCTTTTCCTTTTTCCTATCATTCACTTTTTGTACATGTCACTATGAGCTTGAATTCTGATCTGAATGAAGCTAAGAAAGAGAGAGGATGGCTTTCAATTCTACATGTGATATTTTTAACCACCCTGCAAAAATGTTTTAGAGAAAAGTTTGAAGTTATTGGACAAAAATAAATTTTTTAATTATCAGGATAGTTTTTTTCCCCTGCACATTCTCCTGGTCCTAATTAATACTGACTCTGCCATCCAAATTAATTCCAAACAAAAGTAAACAGTCGATGAAAAACATTGTATCCTAACTATTACAATTAAAATCTAAATTTAGGTCAGAAAATGCTCCTTAAATCACCCCAGGGTTTGACTAGGAATGAGAGTAATAGGGATGCAATGAGCTACTGACAAGACCCTAGCAAAATTCTCATCAGTTTCTATAATGATTTTGACATTTCATCAAAGCTCAGGAGGAAATTAAGCAATTATTTATTTGACTTTAAAAATCACAGGGTGTCAGAATGTACTCAAGTGACTGCAAATGAAATGCTCTGACAGAGAAGAACTTCAGCAAGTATATCGCAACTGAAATTAGAGCAAGTGTCACTATGTCAGCTGCAAAGTGACAGGTCTTATGCAGGGTGCTTCAGGTTAATGAGTGATATTTCATTTGGGCAGAATGACCAGAAAACTTCAATAATGTGATTTCATCTTAGAAAAGAACTACTTGAAACAAAAGTCTATAGGAAGCTGATGTAGTTTTAAAAGCAGAGAAATTAGCATGCAACTGGAGGGTCGGATCAAGATGGCTGAATAGAGGGCTCCATCGATTGTTCTCCCTGCAGGAACAGCAAATATAACAACTATCTACACAAAAAAGCACTTTCTTAAGAACCAAAAACCAGGTAGATACCAGCACTGCCACAGCAGGGTCCCTGATTCTAGGTCCCTGGTTCTATGCCTTGGCTCTTGGATGGCATTTCTGGAGCTGCCCTGGATAAGAGGGTAGCCTGCTGCCCTAAAGGGTGAGTACTAGGCCTGGCAGCATTCACCAAAAGCTGACTAAAGAGCTTTTGGGCTTTAAGTGAACATCAGTGGTAGCCTGGCAATATTCTCCATGGGCCTGTGGTGGTGGTGGCCACTGGCTAAAGGTCTTTTGCCTGTGGAAAGGGGAGGGAAGAGTGAGAAGGACTGTGTTTCATGGTTTGAGTGTCAGTTCAGCCATAGTACAATAGAATGCCAGGTAGATTTCTGAGGTTTTTGACTACAGTTCCTGGCTCCCTGCATCTCTGGACCTGCCAAGAGCCTGAGGGAACTTACCACCATGAAGGGAAGGACACGGGCCTGGTAGGCTTCACCACCTGCTGATTTGTAGAGCCCTAGGGACTTAAGTGAACATAGGTGATAGCCAGGCAATGGTTACAGTGGGTGAGAGCCAGTGCTGTGATAGCAATATGACTGCTCATGTCAACCTACCTCCAGTTCAAGGTGGCTCAGCACAGAGGGAGAGACTCCACTGATTTGGGAGAAAGTAAGGGAAGACAACAAGAGTCTTTCCCTGGTAATCAAGAGAATTCTTCTGGGTCTTATCCAAGACCACCATGGTGATACCTCTACTAGTCTGCGAGAACCACGCAGTTACTGGGTTTGGGTTGCCCCTTCATGCAGATGTGGCTTAGATCACAGCATCCAAGTCCTTTCAAATACTTGGAATGCCTTTCCAAGAAGGATTGCTACAAACGAGCCCAGACTGTGAAGATTAAAATAAATACCTAACTCTTTAATGCCCAGACACCAACAGACATCCACAAGTATCAAGACCATCCAAGAAAACATGACTTCACCAAACAAACTAAATAAGGCACCAGGCACAAATTCTGGAGAAACAGAGATATGTGACCTTTCAAACAGATAATTCAAAATAGCTGTTTTGGGGAAACTCAAAGAAATTCAAGATTACGCAGAGAAGGAATTCAGAATTCTATCAGATAAATTTAACAAAGAGATTGAAATAAGTTAAAAGAATCAAGCAGAAATTCTAGAGTTAGAAAATGCAAGAGGCATACTGAAGTATTCATCAGAGTCTTTTAAGAACAGAACCAATCAAGCAGACAAAAGAATTAATGAGCTTGAAGACTGGCTAATTTAAAATACACAGTCAGAGGGGACAAAAGAAAAAAGAGTAAATAAATAAAGCACACCTACAGGATCTAGAAAATAGCCACAAAAGGCCAAATCTGAGAGTTATTGGCTTTAAAGAGAAAGTAGAGAAACAGATGGGGTAGAAAATTTATTCGAACAAATAAACACAGAACATCCCAAACCCAGAGAAAGATAGTAATATCTTTCTATTAGAAGGATACAGAACACCAAGCAGATGTAACCCAAAGAAGACTACCTCAAGGCATTTAATACTCAAACTCCCAAAGGTCAAGGATAAAGAAAGGATCCTAAAATCAACAAGAGAAAAGAAACAAATAACATCCAATGGAACTCCAATACATCTGTCAGCAGATTTTTCAGTGGAAACCTTACAGGCAAAGTGAGAGTGACATGACATATTTTAAGTGCTGAAAGGAAAAAAAAAACCAAAAAACTTTTACCCTAGAATAGTATACCTAGCAAAAGTATCCCTCAAACATGAAGGAGAAATAAAGATTTTCCCAAACAAACAAAAGCTGAGGGATTTCATCAATACCAGATTTGTCTTGCAAGAAATATTAGGATAAAGGGCCAAGATGGCTGACTAGAAACAGCTGTTGTTGGAGGCTCCCATTGAGAAGAATGAAAATGACAAGCGAATCCTGCACCAGCAACTGAGGTATTCAAGCTCTCTCACTGGGACTGACTAGGCAGTTGGCGTGACTTATGGAGAGCAAGGGAAAGCAGGGTGGTGCAAAGGCCCACCTGGGAGCCACATGGGGCAAGGGGAACTACCATCTCCACCTAAGGAAGGAGATGAGCGATTGTGCTATCCTTATTAGGGAAACCATGCTTCTCCCATGGATCTGTGCAACCTGTGGATCAGTGGATCTCCCTCTTGGACTGTGATTGGCAGCTAAATATTTACTCACCAATTGTATTTGCTGATAATACTTCTGAGTCAGTATGTGACTGATTATGTAGCTTTATTTGTCATCACACCTATGAAAAGGATATCCTTTAAGAAGCTACTTCAAATTTTATATTTTTTCTTTATTTCGTCTTCTATCATGATTTTCGCAAAAGTAATTGGTGTTATTTTGTGTAGCCATTGTGCTCTATGATGGGTCTTTTGTATTCTTAGGAATGTCTTTGGTCCTTTCAAGGTCAGACCAATTTTTAAATATAATTTTTCTGAATATCATGTTTTAGTGTTCTGAGAGAGTAGAAATAATGACCCTGAGGGGCAAAGATTTCTGATAACCTTTCTGATGGAAACTATGGTTCACAATGATTTAAGTCTCCTCCTGATCTGTGACTTTCTTTGAAAGGCTTAAAAGCACACTGTTTCTCCCCTGAGTGTGTTTCTTAAAGAAATTCTTGCACATCTGCACAGAAAGTATGTATCAGAATGTTCATTTTATCATTATCAGTGATAGCAATAAAATTGTGTCTAAATGTTCCATCAATGGGAGAAGAGATAAAAAAATTAGGTATATTTGTATATGGAATGAACTCTATAGCTACATCCATCAGCATGGGTGAATCTCAAAACTGTAAAGCAAAAATTGCTGAATGATAAATGTGGTGGGATGACATTTATACAAAGTCTTAAGTCATGCAAAATGTGTCTGTTTGGATAAGCTAGGTAATGCTGCCTTAACACTCCCAAATCTCGGTTGCTTAATGCCATCATATGTTTAGCACAGATTATTTGGAGGCCTCTGTTCATGGGTCACTCAGAGTCTCAGGCTGATATAGGTTTCATCTTATCGCGTGTTTCACTGATCACTCAACCAGTGGGAAACAGATAAAGTGATTTTCATGGTAGCTTTTAAAGCTTCTGCCTGGAAGTGACACATTTTATTTTTCTTCATATTTCATTGTCCAAAGCAAATCACACAATATCGCTGAACTTTAATAGGACTGGGAAGTCTCATTTTCCCATGTAATTTGAGGGGAAATCACTCCAAATATTTGTTAAATAATTGAAATAACTACCAGACTAAATAACACTCTACAGCGCATATATGGGTATATACAAATGTAATAAAAGTGTATTTATATAAAGTTCAAATTAGCAATACGCCTGTGGAAGAAAAGGAAGAGAGTGGAATTGGATGAGAATGCTGGATAACTCAGGTTGGGTTTACACCATGGGGAAACAAGAGATTAGGGAGAAGAAGGGAAATATTCTCCTTGTATCTTCTCTGTGAAATCATCTCAAACTGACTATGTCCCTTGACTCTCAATGTGGCTAATTTTACAAGATACTTCTTTGGATTCCAGGCACCTTTTTCTCTCCTCCTATGCCTTTGGGCCTAGGTGTTAATACCTAAATTGCTACTAGCCCCAAGTTTCTGCACCATCCATTGTGGTTTTCTTATACCCACATCTTTGTAAATAGTCCCCTTCTCCAAAAACTCTCCAGGAACGATCCTATACTGAGCATATCACTGTGTGTCTTATTGGGGACCAGATGGATAAACAAGGGACTTCACTTATATCTATACTAATTTATTTTATGGGCTGGGTTGTGGGCACATCGGCATTCATTATAATAGTCTCTATGTTTTTTGTGGGTACATAATATTTAATGATTAAAGAATAAGCTGAAATAACTTGAAAATATAGTGTAAACATCACAATCCATTCTTCTAAAAAAAAAACCTTTAGAATGCCACTTTTAAAAATGTAGTGTATTGACAGTTACATGGTCATTAAAGTTCACTTTTGTTCCTGTTGCCTTTGTGATTTTTCTAGATTTACAAGTTTTCAACATTGGGCGTATTATTACTTTTTTGCATTTAAAATGTTATTTGATACTGTTACTGACTAAAAGAACTTTGAATTCTATTAGAAAAGAGATACATAATTTGATCTCAGTTTCATAATAAAAATGTGCAATAAGGATCCTATTAAGTGACCTCTAAGTGGTTTCTGGTTCATCTGTAAAATAGACAGTACTCAGCACACATAAAACTCAGGGCTGGTAGCTATCCCTTCTGTGTGCCTGTGTGACTCTTCTCCCACAAGTGGAGTTATATATACTTATCAAGAATCATTTGTATAATTTGAAGTCAAGTAATGTGATGCCCCCAGTTTTGTCCTTCAAGCCTATAGTAACCAAAACAGCATGGTACTGATATAAAAATAGACACGTATAAATCAATGGAACAGAATAAAGAACCCAGAAATAAAACCACATGCTAGGAGGGAGCCAGGATGACTGATAAGGCACAGCGAGGAGGCACATCTCTCATCAAAGGTCTGAGACACCAGGAAGACTGGCACACTATGAGCAGATCTTCAGACGGAAGGCATTGAGAGTGGATGGAGGGAGGATGCAGACAATGGATGAAGAGGGAGGAAGCTGGGAACCTTGTGTGGGGCTGCCAAACACTGGGACCCACTCCTGGCCCCAAATGCCTCCTGGGGAAGAGGTGAGTTGAACAGGTGAGGACTGGCCATCTCTCACCACAGACCTCCAGAATCCTAGCAGCAGGAGACCTCATGACTTCCATGGGCACTTGGGCTGAAAAGGAGAGCAAAGTGGAAAGGTGGCAAGGGCAGGACTCTAGCTTGTACAGAGCCCAGAGGGTTTGGCATGGGAATAGGTGCAGTGGAGCACAAGGATACCCATCTCCAAAGGTTTGCCAAGCTCCTCTAGGTGACTGTCATGGCTGGATGGAGCAGGGTAATCTTGCCTGTGGGACAGGGCTAGTTCAGCCTGAGCACCCCCTCATCTGCTGATCTATCCTGGGGCCTCAGCCAAAGGCCACCCTCTTGCAGCACAGCCTCAGATGCCCTACCAAGGTGCTTCCCAGGGGCCCACATGATAGCTCCTTCTCTGACAGATCATGTCTAATCATCAGAGAGCTCCAGGAGCCCACCTGGAACCTCCCCCAAACGCAGTCGCTACCTACTGCTTTGTTGGCAAGAACTTGCTCATGAGTCCACTCCCTACTGCTTTGCCAGCACATGCACGTGGGTGGTCCTTGCCTCCCTTCTCATGACAGTGCACATGCACAAACACCTCACCACCCTGCTGCTTCCTGGTGAGTAAGCACATCTGGCTGCCTTACCCACCCTCACTGGCACACTGCTACCACTGAGGTGTAGCCCCCGTGTTGCCACCACTACTGCTGGCACAAGTGTGTGCACAGATGATGGAACCACACCCTGCATCAACTGGTGTCATGCCCCCACTGTGTTGCATCTGCTGCTGGTGCAAGATCGTGCACAGACACTGGCAACCCTGTCACCACCTGCCTCTGCTGCTGGCCTACACTCCCCTTCACGTTGGCACTCTGCGGTGCTGTTGTGGCTGCTGGCATGTGCAAGTGAGCATGTTTACCACTGCCACTGCCCCACTGCAGCACTTTGGCCGGCACACCTCATCAGAGTGTTGGGGCCAGTGGTCTGTAAACATCTTGGCCCTTTCAGTGCATCAGGTTCCTAACCTCAAGAGATCAGAGGTCAAATCCACGGGTCCAATACCAGCCCCCAAGAGTTACAGCACACAGCCCGGGAGTGCTGAGGTGAGCTTTGGCACCCTGAAATCTTCCAGTATTGAAGCCAGTTGACTGAACCCACCTTATACCACAATCAAACCACCAAAGGCGTAAAAGAAGATAAAAACAACAACAACAACAAAATCCCACGTAAATGACAGCAGCTGCAAGGATTAAAGGAACATCAGTGCACACAGATGAGAAAGAACGCACAAGAACTCCGGCAACTCAAAAAGCCAGAAATGTCTCCTTACATCTAAACAACCATGCTAGTTCCCCTGCAATGGTTCTTAACCAGGCAGACATGGCTGAAATGACAGACCTTGAATTCAGAATGTGGAAAGGAATGAAGATCATTGAGATTCAGGAGAAAGTCAAAACCCAATTGAAAAAACCTAAGGAATACAATAAAATGATACAGGAGCTGACAGAGGAAATGGCCATTAAAAAAAAAAAAAAAAAAACTAATCTGATGGAGCTGAAGAACACACTACAATAATTTAATAATATGACTGCAATTATTAACAGCAAATAGACCAAGTGGAGGAAAGAATCTCAGAGCTTGAAGACTGGCTTTAAAACTTAGCCTGACAAAATTTTAAAAAAAGAATGAAAAAGAATAAACAAAACCTCTGAAAAATATAGGATTACATAAGAATACCAAATATATGACTCTTTGGCATCTTTGAATGAGAAAGAGAGAAAGTCAGCAATCTGGAAAATATATTTCAGGATACTGTCCATGAAAATTTCCCCAACCTCACTAGAGAGGCCAACATCCAAATGCAGAAAATGCAGAGAACCACTGCAAGATACTATACAAGATGGCCATCCTCAAGACACGTAGTCATCAGATTGCTCAAGGCTGACACAAGAGAAAAAAATATTAAAGGCAACTAGGGAGAAAGGGTAGGTCACCTACAAAGGAAACCAAATCAGGCTGATAGTAGACCTTTCAGCAGAAACACTACAAGCCAGAAGAAATTGAGGGCCTATATTCAGCATTGTTAAAGAAAATAAACTCCAGCTAAGAATTTCAAGTCCAGCCAAACTAAGCTTCATAAGTGAAGGAGATAAAAGATCCTTTTCAGACAAGCAAATGCTAAGGGAATTTGTTGCCACCAGATGTGTCTTACCAGAGGTCCTTAAGGGAGTGCTAAATAAGGAAAGAAAAAACCTTTTCCACCCACCATAAAAACACACTTAAATATATACACCATTGATGTCTAAAGAAACTATGTAGTCAAGTCTGCATAATAACCAGCTAACAACACAATGACAGGAGGGAATCTACACATATCAACGTTAACTTTGAATGTAAAAGGGATGAATGCCCCAAGTAAAAGGCACAGAGCCCCAAGTTGGATTAACAAGCAAAACCTAACTGCATGATGTCTTCATGAGACCCATCTCACATGCAATGACACCCATAAGCTCAAAGTAAAGGGAGGGAGAAAAATCTAAAAGGCAAATGGGAAACACAAAAAAGCAGAGTTTGCTATTCTAGTTTCTGAAAGAAAAAAAAACACAGACTTCAAATCAACAGCAATCAAAAAAGGACAAAGAAGGGCATTACATAATGGTAAAGAGTTCAATTCAACAAGAAGACTTAACCATGCTAAATATATATGCACCCAACACAGGAGCACCCAGATTCATAAAACAATTCTTGGAGACATACAAGAGACTTAGGTGACCACACAATGATAGTGAGAAAATTTAACACTCCACTGATAACATTAGACAGCTCATCAAGGCAGAAAACTAACAAAGATATTTGGGTCCTGAACTTGACGCTTGACCAAATGGATGTAACAGACATCTACAAAACACTCCAAAACAACAGACTATACATTCTCATGTGCACATGCCACATACTGTAAAATTGACCACACAATTGGCCATAAAACAATCCTCAGCAAGTTCCAAAAAACCAAAATCATACCAACCACACTTTCAGAACACAATGCAATAAAAATAGAAATCAATGCTTAGAAGATGTCTCACAATCATATAACTACGTGGACATTAAACAACCTGTTCCTTAATGACTTCTAGGTAAACAATGAAGAAATTCTTTGAAGCAAATGAAAACAAAAATATAACAAATCACAATCTCTAGGACACAACTAAAGCAATGTTAAGAAGAAAGTTTACAGTGTTAAATGCCTGCATCGAGAAGTTAGGAAGGTCTCAAATTAACATCCTAATATCACACCTTGAAGAACTAGAAAAATAAAAGTAAACGAACCCCAAAACTAGCAGAAGAAATCAGAGCCTAACCGAGTAAAATTGATACCCAAAAAACCATACAAAGGATCAACAAATCCAGAAGTTGATTCTTTGAAAGAGTAAATAAGATTTGTAGACTGCTAGCTAGATTAATAATAATAATAAAAAAAACCAGAGAGGATCCAAATAAACACAATTAGAAATGACAAAGGAGATGTTATCACCAATCCTACAGGAAAAAGAAAAACCCAGAGACTGTTATGAATACCTCTATGCACACAAACTGGAATACCGTCAAGGAATGGATAAATTCCTGGAACCATATAACCTCACAAGATTGAACCAGGAAGAAATAAAACCCCAAATAAATGAATAATGAGTTCTGAAATTGAATCAGTAATAAATACCTAACAACCAGAAAAAGTCCATGTCCAGACAAATGCACAGCTGAATTCTACCAGATGTATAAAGACGAACTGGTGCAATTCCTACTGAAAGTAGTCAAATAAATTGAGGAGAAGAGACTCCTCCCTAACTCATTCTATGAGGCTAGCATTATCCTAATAGCAAACCCTGGCAGAGATACAACAAAAAAGCAAATTTCAGGCCAATATCCTTGATGAAGATAGATGCAAAAATCTTCAACAAAATACTAGCAAACTGAATCCAGCATCACATCACAAAGGTAATCCACCATAATCGAATAGGTTTTATCCCTTGGATGCAGGGTTGGTCCAACATATGCAAATCAGTAAATGTGACTCATCACATAAACAACCAAAAATAAAAAAACACATGATCGTCTCAGTAGATGCAGAAAATACTTTTGATAAAATTTAATATCCTTTCATGTTAAAAGCCCTCAGCACAGTTGGTATTGAAGGAACATACCTCTAAATAATAGAGCCATCTGTGATAAACCCACAGCCAACGTCATACTGAATGGGCAAAAGCTGAAAGCACACCTCTTGAGAACTGAAACAATACAGGAATGCCCACTTTTACTACTCCTATTCAACACAGTACTGGAAGTCCCAGCCACAGAAATTAGGCAAGAGAAAAAAATAAAAGGCATCCAAACAGGAATACAGGAAGTCAAACTATCTCTGTTGGCAGATGATATGATTTTATACCCAGAAAACCTCATATTCTCTGTACAAAGGCTCCTTGATCTGATAAACAACTTCAGGAAAGTTTCAGGATACAAAATCACTGTACAAGAATCAGTAGCATTTCTATACACCAACAGTGTCCAAGCTGAGTGCCAAATCAAGAACACTTTCCTAATCACAATAGCCAAACAAAAAATACCTAGGAATGCAACGAACCAGGGAGGTGAATGATCTCTACAAGGAGAACTAAAAAACACTGCTGAAAGAACTCATAGATGACCCAAATAAATGCAAAAACATTCCGTGTCCATGGATAGGAAGAATCAGTATTGTTAAAATAGCCATACTGCCCTGAGTGATTTACACATTCAATTCTATTCCTATCAAACTACCAATGACATTCTTCACAGAATTAGAAAAACCTATTTTAAAATTCATATGAAACCAAAAATGAGCCTGAATAGCGAAAGCAATTCTAAGCAAAAGACCAAAGCTAAAGGCATCGCATTACTGGACTTCAAACTATACTACAAGGCTACGGTTACCAACACAGCATGATAATGGTACAAAAACAGACACACAGATCAATGTAACAGAATAGAAAACCCAGAAATATAGCCTCACACCTACAACCATCTGGTCTTTTTGACAAAGTCAACAAAAACAAGCAATGGGGAAAGGACACCCTATTCAATTAATGGTCCTGGCATAACTGGTTAGCCATCTGCGGAAGATTGAAACTGGATCCTTTCTCTACACCATACACAAAAATCAACTTGAGATGAATTAATGGCAAAATGTGAAACCTAAAACTATAAAAAAACATTGAAGAAGAACTAGGAAATGCCATTCTGCACATAGGCCCTGGGAAAGATTTCAGGATAAAGATGCCAAAAGCAATTACAACACAAACAAATATTGACACCTGGGACTAACTAAACTAAAGAGCTTCTGCACAGCAAATAAACTATCAACAGTGTAAACAGACAACCCACAGAATGGGAGAAAATATTTGCAAACTGTTCATCTGACAAAGGTCTAATATCCAGAATTTATAAGAAACTTAAATGATGAGCAAAAAACAAACAACTCCATTAAAAAGTCGGAAAAGCACATGAACACACACTTTTCAAAATAAGACAAACACGTGTCAAACAAGCATTTGAAAAAATACTGAACATTACTAATCATTAGAAAAAGGCGAATCAAAATTACAATGTGATACAATCACACCAGCCAGAATGACTCTTATTAAAAAGTCAAAAATAAAATAAAATAAAATAAAATAAAATAACAGATGCTGGCAAGGTGGTGGAGAAAAGAGAATGCTTATACATTGTTGATGGGAATGTAAATTAGTTCAGTCACTGTGGAAGCAGTTTTGAGATTTCTCAAAGAACTTAAAACAGAACAAACATTCGACCCAGTAATCCCCTTTTGGGGTATATATCCAAAGTAAAAATGAATAATTTTACCGTAAATACACATATACATATGTTAATTGCAGAACTATTCGCAATAGTAAAGACATGGAATTATCCTAAATGACCATCAGTGGCAGGCTGGATAGAAAATGTGGTATATATATACACCATGGAATACTATGTAGTCATAAAAATATGAGATTATATCTTTTGCAGCAACATGGATAGATCTGGAGGCTATTATCCTGATCGAACTAATGCAGGAACAGAAAACTAAATACCACATGTTTTCACTTATAAGTGGGAGCTAAACTCTGAGTACACGTGGACACAGGAGAAAAAGCAATAGACACTGGAGCCTACTTGAGGGTGGGGGCTTAGAGGGGGGTGAGGAATGAAAAACTACCTATTGGGTACTAGGCTTAGTACCTAGGTGACAAAATAATCTGTACACCAAATCCTCATAACATGCAATTTACCTATATAACAAACTTGCAGGTGTACCCCCAAAACTAAAATACCAGTTTTAAAAAATGAAGCCACATATTTACAGCCAACTGGTCTTTGACAAAATTGACAAGAACATAAAAGGACACACTCTACAATAAGTGTTGCTGAGAGAATTAGATCGCCATATGCAAAAGAGTGAAACTGGACCCCCTCTCTCTCTATATATATATATTATAATTAACTCAAGATGGATTAAAGATTTAAATGTAAGACCTGAGTCTATACAAATACTGAAAGAAAACCTAGGAGAAACCATTCTGGACATTAGTCTAGGCAAAGAATTCCTGATGAAGACCTCAAAAGCACAGGCAACAAAACTACAAATAGACAAGTGGGTCTCAATTCAACTAAACAGCTTCTCACAGCAAAAGAAATTATCAACAGAGTGAACAGGCAACCTACACAAAGAGAGAGCATATTTTCAAATTATGCATCTGACAGAGGACAAATACCCAGGATTTACAAAAAACTCAAACAACTCAACAAAACAAAAAAACAAATAATCCCATTAAAAATTGGGCACAGGACCTGAGTAGAGATATTTCAAAAGAAGACATACAAATGGCCAACAGGTATATGAAAAAATGCTTCACATCACTAATCATCAGAGAAACACAAATTAAAACCATAATGGGATATCATTTTACACCCATCAGAATTTCTATTATTATTTTTTAAAAATTTTGACTTTGTAGATTCAGGGATTACATGTGCAGGTTTGTTACACCGATAGATTGTTTGATGCTGAATTTGGAGTATAATTGATTCTGTCACCCAGGCATTGATCATAGTACCCAGCAGGTAGTTTTTCTGCCTTTCCCCCGACCCCCTTCCCCCTCTAGTAGTCCACACTGTCTGTTGTTCTCATTTTTGTGTCCATGTGTATCCATGTGTACTCCCACTTATAAGCGAGAAAATGCAGTATTTGGTCTTCTGTTCTTGCATTAATTCGCTTAGGATAATGGCCTCTAACAGCAGTCGTGTTGCTGTAATGAACATAATTTCATTCTTTTTTACAGCCGTGTAGTATTCCATGGTATATGTGTACCGCCTTTCCTTATCTGATCCATTGTCAATGGGCATTTAGGTTGATTTTGTGTCTTTGTTGTTGTGAATAGTACTGCAGTGAACTTATAAATACATGTGTCTTTTTGGTAGAATGACTTATTTTCCTTTGGGTATATACCCAAAAATGAGATTGCTGGATCAAATGGTAGTTCTGTTTTAAGTTCTTTGAGAAATCTTTACACTGCTTTCCACAGTGGTTGAGCTAATTTACATTCCCACCAACAGTGTATAAGCATTCCTTTTTCTCTACGACCTTGCCAACATCTGCTACTTTTGGAGTTTTTAATAGCCCTTCTGACTGGTGTGAGGTAGTAGCTCATTGTGGTTTGAATTTGCATCTCTCTGACGATTACTGCTGTTGAACATTTTTTCATACGTTTGTTGGCCACTTGTATGTCTTCTTTTGAGAAGTGTCTGTTCATGTCCTTTGCTCCCTTTTTAATGGGGTTGTTTTTTGTTTGCTAATTTGTCTAAGTTTCTTACAGATTCCAGATATTAGACCTTCATTGGATGAATAATTTGTTAACATTTTCTCCTATTCTGTAGGTTGTGTGTTTGCTTTGTTGATAGTTTCTTTTGCTGTGCAGAAGCTATTTGGTTTAACTAGGTCCCAGTTGTTAATTTTTGTTTTGGTTTCAATTGCTTTTGAGGTCTTATCATAAATTCTTTGCTGAGGCTGATGTCCAGAATGGTATTTCTTTCTGTTTGCTTGTTTTTTGGGACAGAGTCTCGCTCTGTCATCCAGACTGGAGTACAGTGGTGCAATCTTGACTCACTGCAACCTCCGCCTCCTGGGTTCAAGTGATTCTTGTGCCTCAGCCTCCTGAGTAGCTGGGATTACAGGAATGTGCCACCATGCCTCGCTAATTTTTATATTTTTTGTAGAGACAATGTTTTGCCATGTTGGCCAGGCTGGTCTTGAACTCCTGGCCTCAAGTGATCCTCCTGGCTCGGCCTCCCAAAGTTCTGGGATTACAGGTGTGAGCCATTGCACCCAGCCCAGTATGGTGTTTCTTAGATGTGTTAGTCCATTCTTACATTGCCATAAAGGAATACCTGAGACTGGGTAATTTATACAGAAAAAATAATTGGATCACAGTTCTGCAGGCTGTACAGGAAGCATGATGCTGACATTCACTGAGCTTCTGGGGAGACCTCAGTAAGCTTATATTCATGGCATAAGGTGACCACATAGCAGGCATGCCTTACGTAGCAGGACCAGGAGCAAAAGAGAGAGTTAGTGGGGAGGTGCTACACACTTTTAAACAACCAGATCTCACAAAAAATCACTCACTATCATGAGGACAGTGCCAAGGGGATGGTGCTAAATCATTGATGAGAAACATTTCCATGATCCAATCACCTCCCTCCAAGCCCCGCCTCCAACACTGGAGATGACAATTCGACATGAGATTTGGGCAGGGACACATATCCAAGCCATATCAATAGGTTTTCTCCTAGGATTTTTACAGTTTGTGGTCTTATATTTAAATCTTTTATCTATCTTGAGTTAAATTTTGTACATGATGAAAAGTAGGGTGTTGGGTTTCATTCTTCTTCATATGGCTAGAGAATAGGTATTAAAAAGGAAATAATAACTGATGCTGGTGAGGATGCAGAGAAGGAACTATGATGCACTGTTTGTGGTAATATAAAGTAATATAACCTCTGTGAAAAACAGTATGAAGATTTCTCAAAGAACTAAAGATAGAACTACCATTCACTCCAACAAACCTACTACTGGGCATCTGCCCAAAACAAAAGAAATCATTATATAAAAAAGATATCTGGACCTGTATGTTCAGCACAGTACTATTTACTATTGCAAAGACGTGGAATCAATCTAAGTGTCCATCAATTGATGACAAGATAAAGAAAATGTGAAATACATATACATAATTTAATACTATTCAGCCATAAAAAGAATAAAATCATGCCATTTGCAGCAACATAGATGAAACAGAGGCCATTATATGAAGTGAAACAAGTCAGACATGGAAAAATAAATACTGCATGTTCTCACTTATAAGTGGAAGGTGAATACTGTGTACACATCGATGTAGCATGTGAAATGATAGACAACGGAGACTTGGAAGAGTGTGAGAGTGGGAGGGGGTAGATGATGGTAATTACTTGATGGGTACAATGTATATTATTCTGATGATAGACACCCTAACAGTCCTGACTTCACCACTACACAATCTATGCATGTAACAAAATTACACTTGTACCCCATAAATTTATATAAAAAAGAGAATAATTTATATCTTTACACAAACCTTTTAATGTGCTAGTTTAAGTTTGACATTATAGTTATTTATTTAATTAAATATTATGGAAACCAGTGAGATATATCTGTAAAAAGAGAGGTTCTGATTGTTGTAGAAAATCTCAGTTAAAAGCTGTAGAAAGACACAAGGTGAACATCTTTTAAAAATTCTGTATTAGTTGCATGTGGGGAGGAAAATAAAATGTTGGAAAAAAATTAGAAAAAATTCAAGGCTTTTCTCAGATTGTTCTGCAAGTGTCTTTAAAATTTATTGTTCCCATTCAAATAAATGTAATCAGAGTTTATAGTGTATTTGTGGAGTGAGCATTTCATAAGAAAGATTAACAGAGGTCCAATCATTGAATGTATCTCCAAGAGAGGATCTTGGTTTCACATCATAAGACTGGCAAAGAATTGTCCTCTTTGATGTTTTATGCTAAGAATATGGGGAAAATACAACATTCTAATGAAAAACTTAAAGAAGACCTAAATAAATGGAGATATGCCTATGCATGGATAGGAAGACTCAATATTGTCAAGATGTTAGTTATTCCTAACTTGATATATAGATTCAATACCATCCCAATCAAAATCCTGGGAAGTTACTTCATGGATATTAACTAACTTATTCTAAAATGTATACGGAAAGGCAAAACACAAGAATAGATAACACAGCATTGAAGAACAAAGTTGGAGAACTGACACTACAAAACTTTACTTACTACAAAGCCACAGTAATTAAGAGTGTGGAATTGATGTTAGAACAGAAAATTGATAAATGAAACAGAATGGAGAGCCCAGAAATAGACCCACATAAATACACTCAACTGATATTTGACAAAGAAGCAAAGGCACACAATGGAGAAAAGATAGTCTTTTCAACAAATGTTGTAGGAATAATTGGACATCCACATGCAAAAAAAAAAAAAAAAAAAATGAATCTAGGTCCAAACTTTATACCCTTCACAAAAATTAACTAGAAGTGGATCACAGACCTGAATGTAAAATGCAAAACTATTAGACTCTTAGAAAATAACATAGGAGAAAATGTAGCTAACCTTGGGTTTGGAGATGACTTTTTTGACATGACACCTACAGCATGATCCATGACAGAAAGAATTGATAAGCTGTACTTCATTAAAATTAAAAGTTTCTGCTTTGTAAGAGACACTGTCAAGGGAATGAAAATAAAAGCCAGATAATAGGAGAAAATATCTGCAAAACAATTACCTGCTAAGTGACTGTTATCCAAAAAATACCAAGGCCTCTTAAAACTCAAAAATAAGAAAACGAACAACACCATTAAAAACATTGGCCAATGAATTTAGCAGATACCTCACCAAAGAAGATCTACAGATGGCAAATAAGCATATGAAAAGATGCTTCACATCTGACATTATCAAGGATATCCAAATTAAAACAACAGTGAGATACTACCATACACCTATTAGAATGGCCAGGACACAGAACACTAACCACAGTAAATCCTGGTGAAGATGTGGAGCAAGAGGAACTCTCATTCATTGCTGGCAGGAATGCAGAATGGCACAATTACTTTGGAAGACAGTTTGGCAGTTTGTTACAAAGCCAGACATACTCTTACCATATGATCAAGCAATCCCACTCCTTGGTATTTACCCAAAGGAACTGAAAAAACCTGTCCCTGGATGTTTATAGCAGCTAAATTCATAATTGCTAAAACTTGGAAGCAACCAACATGTCCTTCAGTATGTGAATGGATAAATGAACTTTGGTACATCCAGATAATGCAATATTATTCAGCATTAAAATAAAATGAGCTATGAAGCCATGAAAACATGGAGAAAATGAAAACACGTATTAATAAGAGAAAAATAGCCAATCTGAAAGGTTACATACTGTTAGATTCCCACTATATGACATTCTGGGAAAAGCAAAACTATGGGGACAGTAAAAAGATCAGTGTTTTCAAGGGGGTAATTGGGAGGTAAGGATGAAAAGGTGGGGCACACAGGATTGTTATGGCAATGAAACTATTCTGTATGGTACAATAATAGTGGATACATGTCATCATATATTTGTTCAAACCCGTAAAATGCCTGACGCCAAGAGTGAACCCTAATGTAAACTATAGACTTTGGGTGACAATGATGTGTTGGTGTAGCTTCATCGATTGTAACAAATGTACCACTCTGGTGCGGTGTTAATATTGGGCGAAGGTATGCATGTGTAACGGAAGAGCGTATGTAGGAAATTTCTGTACCTTCCACTACATTTTGCTGCTGAACCTGAAACTGCTCTAAAAATAAAGTCTGTTCAAACATTTATTATATTTTCTGATTCTTGTTTTAACTGACTTCTTGTGAACTGTGTTAAATAAGAAGTCTTCTTTTCTATTTGCATGGAAAAAAAGGCTGAGAGGAAATATATCAATATTTTAAACAATCTAATCCCTAGATGATTGTGATATTGTGAAATACAGGTTGAGTATCGCTTATCCAAAATGCTTGGGACCAGAAATGTTTGGATTTCAGATTTTTTAAGTTTTTGGAGTATTTACTTTATACCTGTATGTAGTTTACATCAGTTAAGCATCCAATGAACATTTTTGTTGAGCATCAAGTCAGCATTCAAAAAGCTTCAGATTTTGCAGCAGTTTAGATTTAGGATGCTCAACCTGTATGTATTTGGCTTTCATCTCAGCTTCCTAGTAAAAAGTTCCTACAATCCTTGGAGTCTCTGGAGTAATAAGAGTGTCTTTTATACACTAATGAGATGACTGGTGGCTGGGGGGCCCCTAAGCATCTTCAGGATGGGAGCACGTCACCAGAAAGACCAAGGCATGATTGCAGGGTTGGAACTTTCAGCTGTACCCCCTTTCCTCATTTCCAGGGAGGAGAGGGGGTTGAAGCTTGAGTTGATCACTAATGGCCAATGATGGAATCAATCATGCCTAAGTAATGAATTCTCCATAAAAACCCAAAAGGACGGGGTTTGAATTAGCTTTCCATCTTTACTGAACACATGGAAGTTCCTGGAGGGTGGTATACCAAGAGGGAGCATGGAAGCTCCGTGCCCCTTCCCGCATGCCTTGCCCTAGTCATCTCTCTTCCATTTGGCTGTTCATCTGTATCCTTTATAAAATCCTTAATAATAAACAGGTAAATGTAAATAAAGAAATTTCCCTGAGTTCCATGAGCCACTCTAGCAAATTATTCCAATAGAGGAGGTGGTTGTGGTAACCCCAATTTACAGAAGCACAGACCATAACCTGGGGCTTGCAACTGGCATTTGAAGTGGGAACAGTCTTAAAGGATTAAACTTTCAACCTGTGGAGTGTGATGCTATACCATTTCCAGGTAGATAGTGTCGGATAGTATCGAATGTTGAATTACAGGACACACAGCTGCTGTCCACTGCAGAATTGGTTGCTGATGGGGAGAAATCTGTACATATTTTGGTGACCAGAAGTGAAGTGTTGTGCTCAGTGAATATATGAGAGTAGGAAAAAAAACACGTCGGCTTTGGTTTTTCCTATATCTCTTACCCATGGTATATTGTAGTTGAATTTTTATTTTCTTTATATTTTTCAATTTTTCATATTTTTATAACAAATGTTTATATTTTTAAAAGTTAGGTAAAAACCATTGCATGTAACACAGAAGAGTAAAAGTAGTTTAGACTACAGTGTAATTCCTTAGTATTCACCTCAAAAACTATTATTCTGACAGTTGTAATATTAACCTATATTTGAAGTTAGCGTCCTGGTGTTACTACTTTGATAACCCTACAGGTTTTTGGTTTGTTGTTTTGTTCCTTCGCCCTGAGGAAATAGCTGCCTGGAGTTCCTTTCTGTTGCTCGTATGATGTATTATGGATTCTAGAGAATTTTATGTCTTCTTGTAAGCATGGCAAAAATTGCCTGCTTGTTGTAAATATCAATTTATTGGGAGATATTCATAACGTTGGGTTTAGGCACTGTCTGTAAATCCACTCCTTCCTGTTTTGCCTGAAGATATACTTGGGAATAGTGTGTTTCATCACTTAAGAAATTTTCCATAAAATATTAGAAATAAATAAGGGGAGAAAGAAGTACACTCCAGTGAAATGTATTGAATATAATTATGTAAGTGTACCACAGAAACTGAGCTTGGGAGAGAAAAGAGCAGAGATTTTTTTTTTTAAGATGCTCCAAGGGAAATAGAAAAATGTCACATTTTAGTGACAGACAGAAAATTAGAAATAAAATGTTCAGAAACTTCATCAACCAATGGGTGCAACTTTTCAGAATCTATTTGTTTCTAATAAAATACCAGTCAGTGCCAGAATGAAGTCGGGCCTTTCCCTGGTTACCTTATCCTTGTTTGGCTTGTCTTAGTTGGACCCCATTGGCTACCAATTTGCAATACACACTTCTAGCACAATGATTCATGTAATGAGAAGTGTCATGTGTTATTCTGATGCTGAAAGTAAACTATGGTGTCCCCATCTCAGTTCCTTGTGACTCTTGAGTACTTACTGTGTCAAGTTGTGCACTTAATTTTGGAATGTGCAATCTAAAAGAGAAGACTCACATATACACAAACAATGCTAAACTCAAGCAAGCTGTGATAGACAATCGAAGGGCAAAGTAATGCCACGACATGAGGGACAGCAGTTTGGAGAATGGAGAGGAAGACAGTGGCATCTGAGGTGAGCTTTGAAGGGTGATTAGCACTCAAGGTCTGGTGAGATGTCCATTCTGCTCAGCATTGCGGCTTTCTGAGGTGGCAAAGTGATGAACCCCGGAAGTGAGGTGAAGGCTTGTTTATCTCACCAGACTGAAAGGTTTAATTTTTGAATCAAGGTTAGAGCTCGAGAGAGCTGTGCTTTGAGGAATGTTCTGCCCTTGAGAGTGGAGGGCATTGAGGGAAGGACAATTCTGGAGAAATCGCCCTTTTCTGTCAACCCTCCAACCCTATCTATCACTCCTGGCCCCAAATGCCTCCATTTAGCATACTCTCCAAATGAGTCAAAAACTCACAGCACTGAACTCTGCTCTATCTAGCATTGATTTTTTTATTAGGTGCTCGCATCAGGACATTCATCAGATTCTCATCTGGATCCTGTAGGTTTAAGAGGAAAAATGCAATCATATTGTCTTAAAAATGTATCAGAAAGATCAAAGTTTCTGGTTCGATCCTTCATCTTTCTTCTCTTAAAATACATAAAGAATAAGGAATTATTGAAAGTACAGTAATATATGGATTTTCTGAGTATGGAGTTCTCTACTTTTAAAAAGAATCCGAATTTTTTTTTTGAGGGTGGGGCGCATATATAGTTAACTATTATCAGTTTTAATTGGGTTGAACGAAGGGGTGGAAAACCCAAAGAGGCAGATAATTAAAAATCTTTGTTATTCAGTGTTGGTAATCATTCTTAAAATATCTTTCCCATATAAAAAGAACAGCCGGAGGATGTGAAAAGCAAGGTTTATATTTGCCTTCTTCCATTTAGGAGTAATAAAGTACTGCCCTCTACGCATCCATCTATATTTTTAAAATATTGAAGAGAGTGTGACATTCATTTAGAACCATGTAGTTTATACTGCTTGGTTTACTGTCTCAGCATCTCATTCTGTCTCGGGAACATCTCTATCTTCTTGAAAGGAAATGTCTTTATCCTCTCAATTAAACCATGTTGTTTCAGTAGAGCAGGCAAGTGTCCTTGGCCACAGGGGTGGGATACTCAACTTTGAAAAAGTTATGAAGTTAAAACAATTACGTATTTTATTTAAATTCAGAATCATTGGCAAATCAAATGATTCAGTAACAAACATTTACAGTGCACACTGTGCTTCAAGCAATATGCAGACACTGTGGATACAGTGGGAGACATGACATGGTCTTTGCACACATAGAGTTTATTGTCAAATGAAGGATACAGACAAGCAAACTATCAAACACAGCTTGTAAATTAATGCTATGTTGAGAGGGGGAACACAAAGGGAGGTGGAAGCACAGAAAAGAATGCTTAACCTAACCTGGGCTTGGAAAGATGTGGGATGGAGATGGGATAGATTATTTAACACTTTTCTATATCAGTTTAACTATGATTACTCTCATTTAATCAGTCAAAGTGGTTGTTTGTATTGGATTTATTTGCCCTGAGAGCTATCCCTCATTTGGCCTCTGCTGTGCCTCATAATATATATAGGCTGACCCCTGAAGATGGAGATTCCTAGACTAGCTAACATTTTGTGGCCATCTTGGTTCAGCCAACAGGCAGAAAAACAGGAGATTAGAACCCAGGAGGATGGAGCAGACAGTTTTTCTCCATCTTCTGCATCAGATGGGGCTTCTCCTTCAATGGCTACATATTATCCATGACTCTAAGCCCATCAAATTAGCCCGCCATGACACGAGGTCCTATGGAACCCAACACCTAGGCTCCAATAACACTACCTCCTCTCTTTGTCTTTCTAGCCTAGAGGTGAGAGTGACTTCCTCATGTTAAAAACTGTTGGGTTCTCCAGTTCTCCTGTTTGGCTTCTCCATCCCTTGTGTAATCAGTTCCCTAAATTAAATTCTCTCTTGTGAGGGGAGAGATCATCATGGCGGATGGGAAGCAGGACTAGATTGCAGCTCCAGACAGAGCAGTGTGTGGAGGCTCACATTGTGAATTTTAGCTCCAGATCGACTGCAAGAACAAACCGGCAATCCCAAGAGGATCCACAGACAATATGAAGGAAGTGGACTGCCCCTGCAGAACCTGGGAGCTACCCCAAATACTGTGAGTTCCCCAACTGTGGAAGTGGAAAAGGTTGGCCCTCCTCTCCCAAATACACATCCCCATGGGAGAAGCTGAATGTCTGTTTGTGGGAGAAGTTTCTGACTTTACCTGGAGCTGAGTCAATTTGGAGAGCGGAGCAAAACACAAGGGTAAAGGAAGTAGCAGACAGGCCCTGGGAGCTCTCTGGGTCCCCAAGCAGGCCATTCCAGCCTGGCACCACAGGGATCCATCCAGAGGGCAGCCAGAGAAGCAGGAGATAAAACTCCAAAGGGAGAAGGAAATCTTTAGTTGGACTTTGTAACAATTTGAACCGGGTGAGAAGCCTCCTGGCCAGAACCTGGGGGAGGTTGCAAATCTGGTGTCCAGACTCCACAGGCAGGGATAGAATCAAACCCTTTTCTTTTGCAGCTGGGAGGCAGGTAACCTGGGGCAGATTTTCAAGCCCACCTCACCCTCTTCGAATCCATGAATATGAAATATTGTTCCATTTTTTGGTGTTGTCTTCAATTTCTTTATGGTACTGATATAAAAACAGATATATAGACCAATGGAACAGAATGAACCAGAATCAAATCCACACACCTATGGTGAACTCATTTTCAACAAAGAGGTCAAGAACATACACTGGGGGAAAAGATGGTCTTTTCAATAAATAGTGCTAGGAAAATATTTACAAACTATGCATCTGACAAAGGTCTAATATCCAGCATCTATAAGAAACTTAAATCTATAAGAGAAAAACAACCCCATTAAAAAGTGGGCAAAGACATGAAGTCCTTGCCCATGCCTATGTCCTGAATGGTATTACCTAGGTTTTCTTCTAGGGATTTTATGGTTTTAGGTCTAACATTTAAGTCTCTAATCCATCTTGAATTAATTTTCGTATAAGGAGTAAGGAAAGGATCCAGTTTCAGCTTTCTACTTATGGCTAGCCAATTTTCCCAGCACCATTTATTAAATAGGGAATCCTTTCCCCATTTCTTGTTTTTCTGAGGTTTGTCAAAGATCAGATGGCTGTAGATGTGTGGTATTATTTCTGAGGGCTCTGTTCTGTTCCATTGGTCTATATCTCTGTTTTGGTACCAGTAGCATGCTGTTTTGGTTACTGTAGCCTTGTAGTATAGTTTGAAGTCAGGTAGCGTGATGCCTCCAGCTTTGTTCTTTTGACTTAGGATTGTCTTGGCAATGCGGGGTCTTTTTTGGTTCCATATGAACTTTAAAGCAGTTTTTTCCAATTCTGTGAAGAAACTCATTGGTAGCTTAATGGGAATGGCATTGAATCTATAAATTACCTTGGGCAGTATGGCCATTTTCACAATATTGATTCTTCCGATCCATGAGCATGGTATGTCATTCCATTTGTTTGTGTCCTCTTTTATTTCACTGAGCAGTGGTTTGTAGTTCTCCTTGAAGAGATCCTTTACATCCCTTGTAAGTTGGATTCCTAGGTATTTTATTCTCTTTGAAGCTATTGCGAATGGAAGTTCATTCATGATTTGGCTCTCTGTTTGTCTGTTACTGGTGTATAAGAATGCTTGTGATTTTTGCACATTAATTTTGTATCCTGAGACTTTGCTGAAGTTGCTTATCAGCTTAAGGAGATTTTGGGCTGAGACAATGGGGTTTTCTAAATATACAATCATGTCATCTGCAAACAGGGACAAATTGACTTCTCCTTTTCCTAACTGAATACCCTTGATTTCTGTCTCCTGCCTGATTGCCCTAGCCAGAACTTCCAACACAATGTTGAATAGGAGTGGTGAGAGAGGGCATCCCTGTCTTGTGCCAGTCTTCAAAGGGAATGCTTCCAGTTTTTTATGATGTTGGCTGTGGGTTTGTCATAAATAGCTCTTATTATTTTGAGATACGTTCCATCAATACCGAATTTATTGAGAGTTTTTAGCAAGAAGGGCTGTTGAATTTTGTCAAAGGTCTTTTCTGCATCTATTGAGATAATCATTTGGTTTTTGTCTTTGGTTCTGTTTATATGCTGGATTACATTTATTGATTTGCATATGTTGAACCAGCCTTGCATCCCAGGGATGAAGCCCACTTGATCATGGTGGATAAGCTTTTTGATGTGCTGCTGGATTCGGTTTGCCAGTATTTTATTGAGGATTTTTGCATCGATGTTTATCAGGGATATTGGTCTAAAATTCTCTTTTTTTGTTGTATCTCTGTCAGGCTTTGGTATCAGGATGATGTTGGCCTCGTAAAATGAATAAGGGAGGATTCTCTCTTTTTCTATTGATTGGAATAGCTTCAGAAGGAATGGTACCAACTCCTCCTTGTACCTCTGGTAGAATTCGGCTGTGAATCCGTCTGGTCCTGGACTTTTTTTGGTTGGTAGGCTGTTAATTATTGCCTCAATATCAGAGCCTGTTATTGGTCTATTCAGGGATTCAACTTCTTCCTGGTTCAGTCTAGGGAGAGTGTAAGTGTCCAGGAAATTATCCATTTCTTCTAGGTTTTCCAGTTTATTTGCGTAGAAGTGTTTATAGTATTCTCTGATGGTGGTTTGTATTTCTGTGGGGTCGGTGGTGATATCCCCTTTATCATTTTTTATTGCGTGTATTTGATTCTTCTCTCTTTTCTTCTTTATTAGTCTTGCTAGTGGTCTTTCAATTTTGTTGATCTTTTCAAAAAACCAACTCCTGGATTCATTGATTTTTTGGAGGGATTTCTGTGACTCTATCTCCTTCAGTTCTGCTCTGATCTTAGTTATTTCTTGCCTTCTGCTAGCGTTTGAATGTGTTTGCTCTTGCTTCTCTAGTTGTTTTAATTGTGATGTTAGGGTGTCAATTTTAGATCTTTCCTGCTTTCTCTTGCGGGCATTTGGTGCTATAAATTTCCCTCTACACACTGCTTTAAATGTGTCCCAGAGGTTCTGGTATGTTGTGTCTTTGTTCTCATTGGTTTCAAAGAACATCTTTATTTCTGCCTTCATTTCATTATATACCCAGTAGTCATTCAGGAGCAGGTTGTTCAGTTTCCATGTAGTTGAGCAGTTTTGATTGAGTTTCTTATCCTTGTTAATTATCTGTCTCGTTGATCTGTCTAATGTTGACAGTGGGGTGTTAAAGTCTGCCATTATTATTGTGTGGGAATCTAAGTCTCTTTGTAAGTCTCTAAGGACTTACTTTATGAATCTGGGTGCTCCTGTATTGGGTGCATATATATTTAGTATAGTTAGCTCTTCCTGATGAATTGATCCCTTTACCATTATGTAATGGCCTTCTTTGTCTCTTTTGATCTTTGATGGTTTAAAGTCTGTTTTATCAGAGACTAGGATTGCAACCCCTGCTTTTTTTTTGTTTTCCATTTGGTTGGTAGATCTTCCTCCATCCCTTTATTTTGAGCCTATGTGTGTCTCTGCATGTGAGATGGGTCTCCTGAATATGCAAACTGATGGGTCTTGACTCTTTATCCAATTTGCCAGTCTGTGTCTTTTAATTGGCCCATTTAGTCCATTTACATTTAAGGTTAATATTGTTATGTGTGAACGTGATCCTGTCATGATATTAACTGATTATTTTGCTCACTAGTTGATGCAGTTTCTTCCTAGCATCGATGGACTTTACTTTTGACATGTTTTTGCAATGGCTGGTACCTGTTGTTCCTTTCCATGTTTAGTGCTTCCTTCAGGATCTCTTGTAGGGCAGGCCTGGTAGTGACAAAATCTCTAAGCATTTGCTTGTCTGTAAGGATTTTATTTCTCTTTCACTTATGAAACTTAGTTTGGCTGGATATGAAATTCTGGATTGAAAATTCTTTTTTTGCCGGGCGCGGTGGCTCACGCCTGTAATCCCAGCACTTTGGGAGGCCGAGGCGGGCGGATCACAAGGTCAGGAGATCGAGACCACAGTGAAACCCCGTCTCAAAAAAAAAGATCTTCCCCAACCTAGTAAGGCAGGCCAACATTCCAATTCAGGAAATACAGAGAACGCCACAAAGATATTCCTTGAGAAGTGCAACTCCAAGATACATAATTGTCAGATTCACCAAAGTTGAAATGAAGGAAAAAATGTTAAGGGCAGCCAGAGACAAAACAGCAGATCTCTCGGCAGAAACTCTCTAAGCCGGAAGAGAGTGGGGGCCAATATTCAACATTCTTAAAGAAATTTTCGGCCGGGCTCGGTGGCTCAAGCCTGTAATCCCAGCACTTTGGGAGGCCGAGACGGGCGGATCACGAGGTCAGGAGATCGAGACCATCCTGGATAACACGGTGAAACCCCCCCTCTACTAAAAAAATACCAAAAAAAATCTAGCCGGGCGAGGTGGCGGGTGCCTTACTAGGTTGGGGAAGTTCTCCTGGATGATATCCTGCAGAGTGTTTTCCAACTTGGTTCCATTTTCCCTGTCACTTTCAGGCACACCAATCAGACATAGATTTGGTCTTTCCACATAATCCCATATTTCTTGGAGGCCTTGTTCATTTCTTTTTACTCTTTTTTCTCTACACTTCTTGCTTCATTTCATTCATTTGATCTTCAATCATTGATACTCTTTCTTCCAGTTGATCGAGTTGGTTACTGAAGCTTGTGCACTTGTCATGTAGTTCTCGTGTTACGGTTTTCATCTCTATCAGTTCTTTTAAGGTCTTCTCTGCATTGATTATTCTAGTTATCCATTCATCCCTTCTTTTTTCAAGGTTTTTAGTTTCTTTGCTCTGGTTACATAGTTCCTCCTTTAGCTCTGAGCAGTTTGATTGACTGAAGCCTTCTTCTCTTAACTAGTCAAAGTCATTCTCTGTCCAGCTTTGTTCCATTGCTGGCGATGAGCTGCGTTCCTTTGGAGGGGGAGATGCACTCTGATTTTTTGAATTTCCAGCTTTTCTGCACTGCTTTTTCGCCATCTTTGTGATTTTATCTGCCTTTGGTCTTTGATGACGGTGACGTACTGATAGGGTTTTGGTGTGGGTGTCCTTTCTGTTTGTTAGTTTTCCTTCTAACAGTCAGGACCCTCAGCTGTAGGTCTGTTGGAGTTTGCTTGAGGTCCACTCCAGACCCTATTTGCCTGGGTATCAGCAGCGGAGGCTGCAGAAGATAGAATATTGCTGAACAGCGAGTGTTGCTGTCTGATTCTTGCTCTGGAAGTTTCATCTCAGGGGTGTACCCTGCCGTGTGAGGTGTGAGGTGTTGGTCTGCACCTAGTGGGGGATGTCTCCCAGTTAGGCTACTCAGGGGTCAGGGACCCACTTGAGCAGGCAGTCTTTTCATTCTCAGATCTCCACCTCCATGCCGGGAGATCCACTGCTCTCTTCAAAGCTGTCAGACAGGGGCATTTACCTCTGCCGAGGTTTCTGCTGCTTTTTGTTTAGCTATGCCCTGTCCCCAGAGGAGGAGTCTACAGAGGCATGCCGGCCTCCTTGAGCCGTGGTGGGCTCCACCCAATTCAAGCTTCCCAGTGGCTTTGTTTACCTACTTAAGCCTCAGCAATGGCTGGTGCCCCTCCCCCAGTCTCGCTGACACTTTGCAGTTAGATCTCAGAGTGCTGTGTTAGCAATAAGGGAGGCTCCGTGGGCGTGGGACCTTCTGGGCCATGTGTGGGCTATAATCTCCTGGTGTGCCATTTGCTAAGACCCTTGGTAAAGCGCAGTATTAGGGTGGGAGTTACCTGATTTTCCAGGTGTTGTGTGTCTCAATTTCCTTTGGCTAGGAAAAGGAATTCCCTTCCCTCTTGTGCTTCCCAGGTGAGACGATGCCTCGCCCTGCTTCAGCTCTCGCTGGTCGGGCTGCACCAGCGGACCAGCGCCAACTGTCCGACATGCCCCAGTGAGATGAACCTGGTACCTCAGTTGAAAATGCAGAAATCACCCGTCTTCTGTGTTGCTCACGCTGGGAGTTGGAGGCTGGAGCCGTTCCTATTTGGCCATCTTGGGCGTGCCCTTTTGTGTTTTTTAGTAGAGACAGTGTTTCACAATGTTGGTCAGGCTGGTCTCAAACTCCTGACCTCAGGTGATCCACCCGCCTCAGCCTCCCAAAGTGCTGGGATTACAGGCATGAGCCACCACACCCAGCCTTACCTTTGTTTTTAAAATATATTTTCACTGTTTATAGATATCTATGTAAATAGTTATTTTGTTTTTCAGTGCTTCAAATATATACTTCCACCTTCCCCTGCTTTTCTTCTTTTTATTGTTATAAAATACACATAACAAAACATATAATTGACTATTTGAGTAGCTTTAAAGTGTACAATTCAGTGGCACTTAAAGTGTTCAATTAAGTACATTGACATTGTTGTGCAATCATCACCACTATCAACTTCCAGAACTTCATGACCTCAAACAGAAACCCCATGCTCATTAAGCATTCACTTCCCATTCTCCCCTCCCCCAAGCCCATGGAAACCACTAATCTCCTTACTGTCACTACAGATTTGCCTATTTTAGATATTCCATATAAATAGTCATACAATATTTGGTATTTTGTGTTTCTGCTTTTATTATTTTGCAGGAAATCTATGTCATCCTTATATTGTTCTCTTTGTAAATCAAGTGTTTTTCTCCATCCCTGGCTAATTTTAGGATTTCCTTTTTAGCACTACTTTTTTTTTAGTTTGTTTGTTTTTTGTTTTGTTTTGTTTTGTTTTCCTTTATAAGATGCACATTCATTAACTGGCTCCTAAGTGCCATCTTCAGCACTGGTTTTGGCAATTTAATTATTATGTGCCTTGGTCTATTTTTCTAAGCCTTTCTTGTAAATTTCCTAGCTCTGTGGAACTACGTCGTTTTCATCAAATTTGGTGATTTTTATTCATTTATTCAAATGTTTTTTTCTATCCTCCCTTTTTCCTCTTTTGTGATCTCCAAATTTATCAGGCCTCTTGAAGTTGTCTCATAGCTCAATAGTGCCCTATTTGTTTTTTTTTTTCTTTCTGTGATTCATTATGGAAAGTTGCTATTGCTATATTTTCAAGTTCACTATTCATTTCTTCTGCCTTTATTTCAAACCAATGTATTTTTTCAACTCAGATATTGTAGTTTTCATTTCTCAAAGTTCATTTGGTTTTTTTTTTATATCTTGCATATCTGTATTAGACAACTTTAAACTTTTCTCTTATTTCTCAAACATATGAAACAATTATAATAACTGTTTTAATATCCTTTACTTAACTCCATCATTTATATTATTGATCAATTGATTTTTTCTCCTTATCAATTATTTTCTTTTACCTCTTTTCATGCCTGCTAATTTTGATCAATGCTAGACATTGTGAGTTTTATTTTAGTAAGTGCTGGGTATTTGTGTATTTCTACAAGTAAATATCTTTGAGCTTTATTCTGGGACACAGTTAATTGGAAATAGTACAATCTTTCAGGTTGTGTTAGTTTCCTAGTACTGTCACTAACAAGTACCACAGACTTGTTAGTTTAAAACAACAGAAGTTTATTTTCTCACAGTTCTGGAGGTTAGACATCTGAAGTCAAGTTATCATCAGAGTTGCTTCCTTCTGCCGGTTCTGAGTCAGAATCCGTTCTATACCTCTCTCCTAGCTTCTGGTGATGGCCAGCAATATTCTTGGGCTTATAAGTGTATCACTATTATCTCGGCCTCCATCTTCACATGGTGTTCTCCCTCTGTGCCTGTCTTCTCCACTTCTTAAAAAGACGTCAGTAATTCTGGACTAGGTGCCCACACCATTCCAGTATGACCTCATCTTAAGTAAGTAACCTTCAAAGATCCTATTTCCAAATAAGGTCACATTCACAGGTATAAGTCATTAGGACTTGAGCATATTTTTGGGGTGGCACAATTCAAACCACAATGTTTCTTGCCTTTAAACTTTGTTAGGAAAGGTCAGAGCACTGTTTAGCCTATAGCTAATATTATATCATTCCAAAGCAAAGCTATCTGAGTATTCCAATCAATGCTCCATGAATTATAAAGTTTTCCACTCTGGTGCTACCAGGGATTATGCACAGCCTTCTGTGCAACTCTCTCATCTCTGGTATTCTGTCCTACAAATTCTGGCCTCATTTACCTCCCTGGATTTTCAGCTCCATTTCTTCCACTCAAGAAGACTTCCAGGCTCCCACTCTGTGCACTGTGGGCTGCAATCTCTCGCCAGGCAGTAAGGTGAGCAATTGGAGAACTCACCTCATTTGTTTACATCTCTGAGATCACTTTCCTGTGCTGTCTGAAGCTTGATAAATTGAAAATGATTGTTCCATGTGTTTTGTCATTTTTTTCATCTCTTTCATATAGGGATATAAATTTGGTTCCTGTTATTTCATCTTGGCCAGAAGCAGAAGTCCTATAGTACAAATTTAAAAACTAAAATATCTAGAAATGACAAATATCCCAACATTGCAAACTTATTGAAGTTATAACCAAGATTGAAATACTGTCTGACACACATATATGTGTTTATATAAACATATAAACTGGGAGAATATATAGCAAAATGGCAACAATGTTTTCCTTTTGTTGGTGAAATTATGTGATAACTTTGTTTTCTTGTTGATTGTTTTAATATTTTTCAACACTTTTGAAATATGTAAGGAATTACCTTATAATTATAAAATATAAATATTTTAAATATGATTTAGACTACCAAAAATAAACATACATTCTCTATGGTGTGTTTGCCATATTGACCATACTCTCGCCAGATTCTATTCACCCTCTGGCATGCTTACCACTTGTGTAACTAGAAAGAAAAGATTTTGAAGTCCAATTAGTAGGCAGTTGTATTAGTCCATTATCACACTGCTATAAAGAAGTGCCTGAGACTTGGTAATTCATAAAGAAAAGAGGTTTAATTGACTCACAGTTCTGCATGGCTGGGGAGGCCTCAGGAAACTTACAATCATGATGGAAGAAGAAGCAGGCACCTTCTTCACAAAGTGGCAGGAGAGAGAAGAGTGAGCAAAGGAGAAACTTTCAAATACTTATAAAACCATCAGATCTCGTGAGATCTTACTCACTATCACAAGAACAGTATGAAGGAAACGGCCCCCATGATCCAATCACCTCCCACCAGGTCTCTCACTGGGGATTCTAATTCAACATGAGATTTAGGTGGAGATGCAAAGCCTAACCATATCAGGCATACATAATCAGCCAATTTCCCTCATGCTTTCAAATACAATACTATACAAGTAACAAACTAAGGTCTTTTAAGCCCATCCTCCAGAAACAGTATTATCTACAAATTTAAAAGGGAAAATTATATTTATATATAAACCACATTCAGCATGAAATGATTGGAGCCAATATTTTTATGAAGGATCATATGTAGGCAACACTGATGAGATGAATTATAATCATCATATTAATTATTGAATGGTGTTTATATATATATTATTAAAGCTCACAATAAGCAAATTATGTTACTTAAAAATATGTTCTTCAATCATAACTGTCATTCATTCCAAATTGTTCCTGAAAATAAACTTTTTATTTAAACACTTGTTGATTTTCATAAGAATGATTTTCATTAAGTTTGATATAAGAACAATCACCTTTTTCCCTTCATAGGCTTATTATTCAAAACAGTTACTAAAGTTAGTTTGTGATTATCCTTCATAAATTCTGTATAAAAATAACTGTGATTCATAATTTTTTTTTTTTTGAGATGGAGTTTCGCTCTTGTTGCCCAGGCTGGAGTGCAGTGTTACACTCTTGGCTCACCGCAACCTCCACCTCCTAGGTTCAAGCGATTCTCCTGCCTCAGCCTCCCAAGTACCTGGGATTACAGGCATACACCACGACGCCTGGCTAATTTTGTATTTTTAGTAGAGACGAGGTTTCTCCATGTTGGTCTGACTGGTCTTGAACTCCCGACCTCAGATGATCCGCCTGCCTTGGCCTCCCAAAATGCTGGGATTACAGGCATGAGCCACCGTGCCCAGCCCCATAATTTTAAAATACTTCTCTATGGTACAGATTATTTGCTTGGTTATTGATTATATCTCATATACTCATTTTCTGCATTTGCAATTCTTCCATTTTGACAATTTCATTCACACAATTTTCTAACAAATTTATTAATGTTTTCTCTCACACTGATTGATTCCATATCATTTTATGCTTCATAAATTTCTTCACCTCTGTACTCTTTGTTTTTTGATCTCTTCTGTTTCTTTGTACAAGAAGAATTGACCTCTTTCTTCCTGTGAACATTTCTCTTCCTTTATATTTTGCTCCATGTCTCTCTTTCTGAAACTTATCAATTATTGAATTTTACCAGATGATTTGCATCCAAAGGTGTTCCTATAGATATTAAGTTGTAATACATTTGCACATTATTTATTTCTTTTCACTGGGATAATCTTATACTTATTTTCCCTTTCATTTTTATTTCCCTTTTTATTTTTATTTTTGTTCTTTTTTTTTTTTTTTTTTTTTTTGGAGACAGAGTCTCACTCACTCTGTCACCCTGTCTGGAGTGCAATAGTGCAATCATAGCTCACTATAGCCTCGAACTCCTGGGCTCTAGTGATTCTCTTGCCTCAGCCTCTGAAGTAGCTAGGACTATAGATGCCTCCACAATGCCTAACTACTTCTTGAAATTCTTTGTAGAGATGCAGTCTCGCTCTGTTGCCCTGGCTGGTCTTGAACTCCTGGCCTTAAGTGATTTTCGGTATCCTAGAATACTGAAATTACAGGCATGAACCACCACACCTGATTTATTTATTTATTTATTTATTTATATTTTAGAGAGAGGGTCTCACTCTGTCACCATGTCACCCAGTCTGGAGTGCAGTGGGGGGATCGGAGCTCACAGGAACCTTGAACCTTCCACCTCACCACACCTTTACTATCTTTCTTTTTTAAAATATAGATTCATATTTTCTAAAATAGTGGGATGATAAGTGGAGGAAAAAAGTCTGCTACTTTGATAATGGCTTTTTCCACTTAGCAAAATGCCTCTGAGTGTCACTCAAGTTGTTCTGTGTGTCAATAGTCCATTCCATTTTAGTACTGAGTAGTATTCCACTCTATGGCTGTATCACAGTTTATTTATCCATTCATCCATGGAAGAACATTTGGGTTGTTTCCAGGTTTTGTAAAGCATGGATAGCCTTTTTTGTGAGTATATTTTTATTTCTCCCAAGAATGGGACTTCTGGGTCATATGGTAAGTATAGGTTTACTCTTTCCTGTAAAAGTAGATCGTAGTGTAGTTCTTGGAGGCAGAAAAAGGGTTTCCTACCTCTCCTCCAGAAGCAAACAGATGCTACTTTTACCCCTGTCCCAGAGGTCCTGGGGTTTAGAGAATTAGCTGCCCCTCTCTGAGGGTATCTCTCTCTGTCTCCTGCCATCCACCCATTTTTTCACATTTGTACCCAATGGATGCCCAAGGAAAAGAGTCCCGTGAGTGAATTTGAATTCTCTTGTGTTTGGGGATCCTAGTTCTTCTATACTCAGACTTTAGAAATTTATTAGAATTTCAGCTATAATTATTCTTAACATACTTTTATTATTATTATTATTATTATTATTATACTTTAAGTTCTAGGGTACATGTGCATAACGTGCAGGTTTGTTACATATGTATACTTGTGCCATGTTGGCGTGCTGCACCCATCAACTCGTCAGCACCCATCAACTCGTCATTTACATCAGGTACAACTCCCAGTGCAATCCCTCCCCCTGCCCCCCTCCCCATGATAGGCCCCAGTGTGTGATGTTCCCCTTCCCGAGTCCAAGTGATCTCTTTGTTCAGTTCCCACCTATAAGTGAGAACATGCGGTGTTTGGTTTTCTGTTCTTGCGATAGTTTGCTGAGAATGATGGTTTCCAGCTGCATCCATGTCCCTACAAAGGACACAAACTCATCCTTTTCTATGGCTGCATAGTATTCCATGGTGTATATGTGCCACATTATGAATTGACATTTTTAAGTGTGATAATGGCATAGCAGTTTTGTTTAAAAGTTAGTCTTTATATTTTAGAGATGCACACACAAATATTTGTTAATTAAATAATATTTTGTCTAGAATTTGCTTCAAAATAATCTTGATGGGTGAGTGGGCAAAATTTCCTAAGAGTCTCATTTCCTCTTGACATGTACTGTATCAACTCTTTCCCTGGAGTATGGGTGACACCTGTGAATATGAAAAGATATCACGTTCACGATGATGTTATGTTATATGGATAAAATACTTTTAAGCTGTAATTGAAGTGCCTGATCAGCTGACTCTGAGTTTTTTTAAAAAAGGAGATTTTCCTGGATGGGCCTCACCTAATCAGTATAGCCATGAAAAGAGACAAGAAGTAGCAGCAGGTGCTTTCCTGCTGTGCTTGGAGAAGCCAACACTTGTGTCGTGAATTGCCTATGTAGAGGGCCATGTGCCATGGACCTAAGAGCAGACTCTAGGTGCTGATAATGGTCCCTGCCTGATAGGCAGAAAGAAAATGGAGACTCCAGTCCTGTAACTATAAGGAATTGAGTGGTGCCAATAATCACATGAGCTTGGCAGAGGACCCCAAGCCCCACATGGGATTGCTACTCCAGGCAATACTTTGCTGCCTAGTAAGACCATAACGCAGAGAATCTAGTTACACCATTTCCAGATTTCTGACTTTCTGTGAGGTAATAAATGACGTCTAAGAGTATTAATAATTGACCATATAGTGATAGAAAACTAATACTGGAGAGCATAGCTAAAACAAAATTAGCCATGAGTTTATCATGGTAGAAACTGCGTGATAGCTACATGGGTTTCATTGGGCTATTCTCCCTACTTTTGTATATGTATTCTTTTTTTTAATAAAAGATTTTTAAAATTCTCATGATGTTTTATGCTAAATGCTTCAGCTGGTGGGAGTTGGGTGATGAATAGCATGGTTTCTAAGACTGACCGCCTTCTCTGCGGAGATAGAGCTTTAGCCTCAGTGTGCACACGGCTTTAAAGGAAGCAGACCTGGTGCTTGCTCCGGAAACTCAGGTTGCCTGTTGCATTGCTGGTTATAATTTTAGTTTATTTTGCAACTTGTGATAACTATGAACTTTTAGTATAGGATTGTTAGAGGGGTGTGTGTGTGTGTGCACGTGCATGTGTGTGTGCGTGTGTGTTTATGGGCATATGTGCATGCACACATGAATGTATAAAACTGATAAACCAATAACAAAAAACTAAAGAAACTAGAAATAGAAATTGTATTTAATTTTCGGCATTGTTTACATGGTTCAGATGCTGGAACTCTACTTATACACCTATAAATTCAGTTGAATATAGGTAACAAAGTTGTCTGGTAGAAAAACAAAATAATAGAAAAATAATAGAAGGGACCAGTATTTTACTTGGGTGTCTCAGTATGTTAAAGTATGTTTAGGCCACCTAAACTTTGCCTCTTCCTTCTATGAAGTATTACCTGTGTTAATAAATGCTAAAATATGTAACCATAGTCCCCTTGGCTTTTAATTTTTCCTTACCTGAAATAGAACTAGAACCACCACCTTACCTACCTTATTTGGGGCTTTATGTAAAGTCACAGTAGGCAGAAAATGAAACTTCTACCTCTCCCCCTCCCTCAAATGGAAAAATTATTTAATAGTTGTATCTAGAATTTACATCACAAACAGACAGAGTTTGTTACATTCTAAAGGAGTCAATTCACAAAAACACAGAAGAATAGAAGCTACTCTAAGCAATAATTCCTTCTCCAATAATTGTACTAAGAAGGTAAACACTTTCCATTTTGAAAAATTGCACTCCCTCCTGAGCAGCAGCAGCTTAAAGGAGTGGCTTGGGGCCTTTAGCTTCCCCCCAATGTCTATCACCTTTCCCCAATTCACTGATATGAACAAATAATGTTTTTACAATGTACACCAATTTCTATGCAAATGTAGGGTCCAATCGAGTCCCTTAGTCATCCACTTTTGACTAGAATGTCATCTCTAAATCTCTCCCAGATAAAAATTATGGAGCTGTCATTATTCTGAAAGTGTAGGCACACCAGACCAATCTGGTTCAAGTTTTATGTAACAAAGTTGTGAGTTGTTTTTCAGTTGCCATGAACTCTTAGGTCATGTAGTCTGAGTATGCCCAGATGAACCAAGCATGCATTCACAGGAGGAACTTAAATTCTCAGACCTAGGAGCAGGGATTGAACTAAAAAGTGGACACCACATGGCAGGATCCAGGGTCCAACCAGATTGAATCCTGGTGTCATACCATGGCAGGATACGGTCAGATAATGCCTCCCAGCATTACATAATTGCAAGATCCAATCAGATCATGTCTCATTGCCCTATGCTTATAAAACCTGAACAGCCCCTAGCTCCGGGAGACACTGCTTTGGGAACTGTCCCCAGTGTTCTCCTTATTTGTTGCAAGTAATAAAAATCCCCTTGTTAAATTCTCCCTGATTGTGGTTATTGGGTTAACACCTGCCAAGTGACTGAACCCACTCATTGTGGTAACAAAAGTACACCAGGTCTCAGTCCAGTTTGACTATTAGAAAGAATACTCTGACATTGAGCCAAAGTTTACTTAGCTTTTAATTTTACCCTTTAGTTCCATTTTCCTACCCATATCAAGACTGCTGGAAACAAACAAGTTAATCTTTCTGCCTCCAAAGTTTTTGACATATCTTATCTTCAACTCTCATGTCTGTTTCAAAGAAGAATTTTCAGTTACCCTGAGTAACATGCAAGAAATGGAAAGTTTGGGTATGGATCACATGATTATTGCCTAAGCAGTTCTCAATGGGGCTAGGACGAGTGTCTGGAACAGTTAAGGTAATAATACAAACTTCAAGGAGACCTATCCATCATGTCAAGAAAATCTAAACCACAATTCTTTAGGACGCAGATTTATATTAACAACACAAATCATGTAGCTGTAAACATCTTTGCAAACCTGTTAGAGAGAGTAAGGTGAATCTCCTTGGAGGACTCTTAAGGTAGTCGTTTGAAAGTAATGTGTGGCTATGACAAAAAAACCCAGAAATTTCCTGAAAGAAACAATAATCAGTTCAGGGTTATAGTGAGCTATAAATATTTCACATCATGCTGTGTCTGGAAAAAAATGTCTTGACTTACCAGCACCCAGGCTCCTTTCTTATGTAACTTTCTCAACATAAATGTTCAGGCATTTTATAAATAGTTGAGACATTCAAAAATAGGGAGAGAAATTTAAAGCTAGGACTTCATGAAATTCCCAAATAGGGAAAAGAATGGCTTACATGTCTCTTTTTTACCTGTGTAAACCTGACTGTAAGATGCTAGTGAGCACTAAAAATAGAAGCAGTTTGTATTAAAGAAAGTGAAGAGAAAACAAAAATGATGATGGAATCTGCCTTTCGTCTCCTATAGAAAAGAGCCTGAAGTTAGGAATCTCCTCTTCAGACCTGAGAGCTCATTTGTTTTAATTAAATTTGTAATTTTTAAAAGGACCATCATGCTTAGTACCATAACACAGGGAGTGTACAAGTCCCCAGATGACAATATATGGTCCTCTCAATTTGTAGATCATAGAAAAAAATAAGCTTGTACTGCAGGCTGGTGTCTGTCTAAATCACACATCATTTTCACACTAAGCATAGACTAGGCAGAGAAAAACACTGCTTCAGAGCAGATGTAAATTAAATTATGTTTAAAAAATGTTTCATCTTTCTCAAATTTACTGAGCACCTACCATGAATTAAGCACCATGGTAGGCACTAAATATACAAAATCGCAATTCATATGACTAAAAGGCTCACATCATAGTAGAAGAGACGAAACCTGTAAATAAGTTCTTATAATACACTGACAGAATTGTTATGGACTGATCCAGTGTAGTGCTATAGGAACACAGAGGATATGATGCTTGAAGAACTGAGTCACTGAAGAAATGATGCTCTTGCAGACTCTTGACAAATGATTAGAATTTGGCCCGGAGAAGAAAGAACACTCCAGACAGAAAGACTAGTAGATTTGTAAATGGCACAGAGACCTGAAATGAAATTGTGTGTTGAGAAAATATAACATGTGGTTTTGTCTGACAGGTTGCATAAGACACATAAGGGGAAAGAGATGTTCCACACCTTTTTTTTAAAAAAAAAAAAAAAAAAAACAAGCAGAAAGATGACAGTATGGTAGAGCATATTGATGAGAAAGAGAGTAGCACAAGATGAGTGAACACAAATGGGCAGGGGACAGATCATAAAAGGGCATTTACAACCACAGTAAGGATTATGAACTTTCATGAGAGCAGTGGGAGGGTCACCTACAAATATTAAGCAGGAGAGTGACACAATCAGATCTGCATTTTATAACAATGACCGGCTTCCGTGTGGAGAACAGCCGGAAGATGGCAAGAGTGAAAATGGGGAGACCTGTCAAGAATCCATGTTAATAATAAAGGCCAGAGCATATAAGAATCTGAACTAGAGTGGTAGTAGGAATGAAAGAGTAAAAACATTAGAGTACAGTCATCAATATTTAATATGGTCAGCCATTTAAATTTTAGCCATTTAGTAAGCGTGTAATGGTATTTCATCATGGTTTTCATTTGCGTTTTCCAAATAAATATGTTGAACATCATTTCATATTCTTATTGGCTATTTGTATATCTTATTTGATGATGTGTCTGTTCAAATTATTTACCCATATTTTAAATAAGATTGTTTTCTTATTGTTGTTTTGAGAGTTCTGTGTATATAGGTTGGTGCTAACGTAATTGTGGGTGTTGTATTATTGGAATTTGCCATTTGATATTGGAATATATTATTAAATAAATGTGGTTATGGTGTACGTCATTTTAACGGGCATTTCTCAACTTTATGTTTTTTTGCTAATGATTTACTACTTGCTGTTTATTTCATGTTTATTTTAGACTACGGAAATGATGTTAGACAAAAAGCAAATTAGAACAATTTTCTTATTTGAGTTCAAAACTAGTCGTAAGGCAGTGGAGACAACTCACAACATCAACAATGTATTTGGCCCAGGAACTGCTAAAGAACATGCAGTGCAGTGGTGGTTCAAGGAGTTCTGCAAAGGAGATCCGAGCTTTGAAGATGAAGAGCGTAGTGGCCGGCCATCAGAAGTTGACAATGAACAATTGAGAGCAATCATCAAAGCTGATCCTCTTACAACTACATGAGAAATTGCCAAAGAACTCCATGTCGACTATTCTATATTCCTTCGGCCTTTGAGGCAAATTGGAAAGGTGGAAAAGCTTGATAAGTGAGTGCCTCATGAGCTGAGTGAAAATAAAAAAAATTGTCATTTTGAAGTGTCATATTCTCTTATTCTATGCAACAACAATGAACCTTTTCTCAATTGGATTGTGACATGCAATGAAAAGTGGATTTTATATGACAACTGGCAATGACCAGCTCAGTAGTTGGACTGAGAAGAAGCTCCAAAGCACTTCCCAAAGCCTAACTAACTTGCACCAAAAAAAGGTCATGGTCACTGTTTGGTGGTCTGCTGCCGGTCTGGGCCACTACAGCTTTCTGAATCCCAGCGAAACCATTATATCTGAGAAGCATGCTCAGCAAATCAATGAGATGCACCGGAAACTGCAACACCTGTAGTCAGCACTGGTCAACAGAGAGGGCCCAATTCTTCTCCATGACAATGCCCAACCACAGGTTGCATAATCAATGCTTCAAAAGTTGAATAAATGGGGCTCTGAAGTTTTTGCCTCATCCGCCATGTTCACCTGACCTCCCGGTAACTGACTACCACTTCTTCAAGCATCTCGACAACTTTTTGCCGGGAAAACTTTTCCATAACCAGCAGGATGCAGAAAATGCTTTCTAAGATTTCCTCAAATCCCAATGCACGGGTTTTTATGCTACAGGTTTTTATTTCTCATCAGAAAAAAAAAGTGTTGATTGTAATGATTCCTATTTTGATTAATAAAGTTGTATTTGAATCTAGTTATAATGATTTAAAATTCACAGTCTGAAACTGCAGTTACTTTTGCACCAACCTAATATATTGAATACAAGTTTTTGATTGGTTATGTGATGTTTCAAATATTTTCTCCCAGGCTTTGACTTGTCTTTTCGTTCTCTTAACAATGTCTGTTGGAAAGATTTTTAAATTATTTTGTTAAAGTCCAATCTGAGGAGAGCAAAAATACCTGGCAACCGTCAAGCAGGCGCTGGAGACAAGAACTCTCTATCAGAGGAATTTAGAAGTAATCAGACTTCCCTGTTATCTTAAGACACCTGTTTCCAGGCCTCTTTTCAACTTAAAATTTATAAGTAACTAGAATTTGTCTACATCTCTGGAATGCATGCATGCCGAAACTCACTGTGCAACCCTTGAACCTTTGTCAACATTAAGGCATCAAAATGTCTACAAGTGTAACCATTTACTGTGCAAATTACATTTCAGCTCCCACATTAAGGTCCATAAATAGCTCTAAGGAAAAGTTCACTGTGGCTGGCTCAGCCCTCTCGCGGAGGTGCCCCGCTGCACTTGTCTGCAGCATTCTTTCTTTCTAATAAAACTTTCCTTTTTCAAACCTATACTGTTGTCAGTAAATTCTTCTTACCAACCCACGAGTCAACCACTTTCCTATGCCAGGGTTCTGGCACAATCAATCAGTTTTTTTGTATGGACTTGATGTTTTAGTATCATGTCTGAGAAACTGTCTAACTTAAGATCACAAAGATGTCCTTTCAAGCTCTGTTCTAGAAGTTTCATAGTTTTATTTAAGGTTTACATTTAGGTTTATGGTTTATAGTTCACTTTGAGTTAATGTTTAGATATGGTATAAGGTATAAATCCAATGATTTTATTTATTTATTTTTTGCACATGGATATCTAATTGTTCCAGTACCATTTATGGAAGAAACCATCATATCACCACAGCATGGCTTCGTATTTTTGTTAACAATCAGTTGTTTATATGAGTATGCGTTTATTTTCCAACTCTGTATTTTGTTCCATTGATATATTTGCTTACCTTTGTGGCAATACCATGCTGTATTGCTTAGTGCAGCTTTATAATAAATCTTGAAATCTGATAGTATCTTACAGCTTTGTTCTTTTCAAAGTTATTTAGGCTACTCTAAATTGTCAGCATTTCTGTACAAATTTTATTGGCAGCTTGTGATAGCCGCAAAATGTTTACTTGGCATTTGATAGAGTTTGTATTGAAGTATAGATGAAGTAATGAAGAAATAACACCTTGACAATATTGAGTCTTCCAATCCGTGAACATAGAATATCTTTCTATTTATATAGTTCCTTAAAAAAAAGTCTTTCATCAGTGCTTTTTTTTTAACAGGAAAAGGGATCCCAATTCAGACCCCAAGAGAGGGTTCTTGGATCTTGTGCAAGAAAGAGTTCAGGGCAAGTCTATAGAGTAAAGTGAAAACAAGCTTATTAAGAAAGTAAAGGAATAAAAGAATGGCTATTCCACAGACAGAGCAGCCCTAAGGGCTGCTGTTTGCCCATTTTTATGGTTATTGCTTGATGATATGCTAAACAACCGATGGGTTATTCATGCCTCCCCTTTTTAGAACATATAGGGTAACTTCCTGACATTGCCATGGCATTTGTAAACTGTCATGGCGCTGGTGGGAGTGTAGCAGTGAGGACGATCAGAGGTTACTCTTGTGGCCATCTTGGTTTTGTTGGGGTTTGGTTGGCTTCTTGAATGTAACCTGTTTTATCATTAAGGTCCTTATGACCCATATCTTGTGCTGACCTCCTATCTCATCCTGTGACTTAGAATGTCTTAACCATCTGGGAATGCAGCCCAGTAGGTCTCAGCCTCATTTTACTCAGCTCCTATTCAAGATGGTGTTGCTCTGGTTCACATGCCTCTGACTTTCCCCCCTCCCTTTTATAAGAGAACACTTAATCTTAAGGGTTGCAGAGGGAGGAAGATTCATATTCTGGGCTGGGCGCAGTGGCTTACGCCTGTAATCCCAGCACTCTGGGAAGCCAAGGCAAGCAGATGATGAGGTCAGGAGATTGAGACCATCCTGGCTAACACAGTGAAACCCCGTCTCTACTAAAAATACAAAAACTTAGCCGGGTGTGGCGGCGGGCGCCTGTAGTCTCAGCTACTCCGGAGGCTGAGGCAGGAGAATGGCGTGAACCCGGGAGGCGGAGCTTGCAGTGAGCCAAGATCATGCCACTGCACTCCAGCCTGGGTGACAGAGCGAGACTCCATCTCAAAAAAAAAAAAAATTTTTTTTTAAAATTCATATTCTGTAACTTCTTCAAGCTAAATAAAGGCAATGATATTTTTGCCTAACTATTAGGGTCTCTTGTATTCCGGGTAGAGAGGAGGTTAGTCAGAAGGGATCAATATGCTGAATCATAACTCTTGAGTTCCAACAAAAAGTGATATCTGGAAGCTTAATAAGTATTCAGCTGAAGAAAATGTTGAGTAAGTTTATTCTTATTCCTGTGCAAAGAGCACAATAGCAATATACTTTACAACAATAAAACAAAATAAGTAAAAGAATTTCAAGTAAACTAAATTAGAGGGCTTTCCAAGAACTGTGCAACTGTTGGAACCAAGCTGATATGGGGTTGCTAGGCAATTCCAATACACGCCCAGAATTAGAATACTGATCTAGATTATTACTTTACCCATCCCTCTTGTTTATTCTGAGCAGCAGTTAGAGATCACTGCTTGGTTTACAGGAATAAGCAGGGCTAGTCTAAATTGCAGAAACATACTTAAAAACAACTGATGAGACTGGAATTCAATAACAAGTATACCATGCTTTGTGAAACATAATTTCTCTCTCCAGTTTTTCCATTTCACCAAAGACAAACCATGGTAAGACTGATTTGCTTTATTATACTTGGCCTTATTCTTTGTATAAAGTGCAGCAAGAATAATTATTTTTCACATAAGCTATTTTTAAAATTGGTTCTGATGGAACTCTGTTCCATAGAAGAAATCTTAGATAAGACTTTTTTAGAGCTGAGTCCAGCCATGGGTTTGTACTTTCAAATACCTATGAGTTGGGTAAATTCCACTCCTCTTGAGGTTCCAAGATAACTTGGGGCTCCTGGACATCTTAGAAAATGACATTCTTTATTTACCACAGGTCAGAAACCCTGAACAGAGACTGTGTAGGCAAGGTATGAGGCCAGTACCCCAAGGAGCTTTAATTGGCTTTACAAGTTGTATTTGAGTCCTTAAAGGAAAGCACGCCATTCCAGTCAAAGCCTTGGAAAAATAACCAGTTTCTCCAATTGTGTCCTGTTGCAAAAGAAAAAAGATTCTGATTGAACTTATGCAAATAACTCTATTGCCATAAGTTAAGAATACTCACAACTGGTTTCCAAATTCTAGAGAAATTAAGTAGAGAGAAACAAATATGCTCTAAATTTTGTTCACAGGAGTATACTTTACTCAATTGCTAAAAGCTGTAAATAACTTAAAAGAAAAGTTTCCTTGACTTGGAAAAACAAAACAAAGGATCAGCAGCGTTTTAAGCAAAAAGTTTAAACGATCACTTCAGACTTTCTTAGTTTATGCAGTTAACTTTTGTTCTGCTTGTATTCATGAACATTTCAGGTCTCTATGAGAGTTCTAAAAAATTTTTTTCCCTTTATTCTGATGTTATAATCTCCAAAGTTACCGGAAATCTGCATTTAAGAGCACCTGCTAGATTTCTATAGTTGATTATAAACCACCTTCTAAAGACGACCAAAACAAGGCAACAATTGTCTGTGGCTGACAAAATGTTTTAGGGCAGCCACAGTCAAAGACACAATTGACAAAGAAATTTGGTTATGTCTGTGACATACAAAAATTTATGTAACAATTATAGTTGTTAATAACTAAATTAATACTTGCTAATACTAAGTTAATAATTGCTAATACTAAGTTAAATTATAATTGCAGGAGTTTCCCATAATTTTGGAAAATATACCAATAACGCATTTATACAAATATAGCCCAAGGAAAGCCAAACACCATTTTCTATTTAACAATGCTTCCTTTATGATTTTTATACCAATTAAGCCAAGCATCACTTTTACATTAGTGCATTATTGATGTCAAATCCAATTCTTAATAAAACCTTATAGACAAATGTATTCAATCTTAATCAGTTTTACCATAAGGTATGATTTTCATAAACCTTTTATAACCCTTTACAAATTTTTGGAAAAGAGATCATAAGCAGATTTTTGCTTTAAGAAAAACCTGTTGTGCTCTTATTCCAATGGTTAATTTACTGAAAAACTGAATACCCCTTTAACTTTAGCCAATATGTTTACACACAGAATTTCTTTTACAATTAATTTTTTACAAAACTTCCACAACTTGCTTAAACCTTCAGCCTTATTCTAACTTAAAACAATCCTTTAGCCATTTAATTTAGGCAAGAAAAATTCACATTCCTGTGACTTTCTATAATCTTTTACCAAAAGTACATTCTACTTTCCTCACACACCTTGTGTGTAGAACTGTCTTTTCAGTAGTCTCAAATACGTGTTGCACTGTTAACTCTCAGCAACTTTTCCTTTAGGTGAAAACCTTGGCAAGTAAGGGATTTTCATTATGTACTAGGTGTGGAGCCAAGGATCCAGAAAGAAGTGTAGATAAGGTCTGACTCTTTCCAGTGTTTAATTCCACGTGTCTCAGGCCTTACCTAGCTATAAAGCAGGCAAGTTGTACAGTGAAGAATCATAGTGGCATTTTATGAAGTAGTTAGGAGGCTCAATCACCTTTCAATTGTACAACATTTCTTGTATAAATTCCTTTTTTTTTTTTTTTTTTTTTTAAGCAACCAGTCATTTTACCTTAGGACAAGAATTTACCATATAAGATCCTTTCCTATATAAAATGTCTTTTCTTTATAACCTTCGTTGCAAAGCTGGGGGGCATGGCTAATTCCACATATCCCCAGGCCTTATTTAGAATAAGATGCTTCAATGTACATTGAACAATTTTTAAAAGTCAAGGAAGCAGTTTATGACCTTAAAGCATTTAGCAAACCTAATATCTGACCTGCATCATTTAGAACAAATGTTTATTTTTTGAATACATATTTATTTTACCAATAATCTTTAAAACTGTCTTTATTTCCCAAAGATTAAGTTACATGAATGAAATAAAAGGCATTACACTTTTTACTTTTGATTTAACCTCTTATTATTATTAAACCAATTAATCAAAGCTCTTTCATATATAAACATCGCACACATAATACATATAGATACACAGAAGAAGATAAAGGATTCATCCCCTAAGCCAGGAATCGAACTCTGAACCCAGCTTCACTGTGACGGTGGAGACCAAGAGAAAGTACTGCCAGGTGGTTACAAGGTCAAGCTCCCAAGGACATACAAGACCAGACGGAACCCTCATCCACTTTTTTTTTTTTTCAGGAACCTGCAGTTTGCTGGGCCATCTTGAAGAGCAGGCTTACAGGTGTCCTAGGCCACATTCTATCCTAAGGTACTGCTCTCCATTATAAAACACAGGAAGACAGACACAGCATGCCAAAATAGCTACAGCTGAAGACTAACCTCACAAATCCTTTTTTCCCATTAATCAAAACTTTACAGGAGACAAACAGTGATTTTTACCATTCATTCAACTAGTTTGCACAGAGAGAAAGAGAGATAAAGAGAGGCAGAGACAGAGAGAAGAGAAAAGCATTGCCTGAGGCAGTGTGGGGAAGGCAAGCTGCTCAGGGAGGCCAGAGAAAGACCCACCCATTGCAGTGACACTGAAAAGTTCAGGCGGCCACTTGTCGGTAGCAAAGGGATAGTTTCCAACAGTCCCGTCAGCTCTCACGTTTCCCCTTTTTGGGGAGGAAAAAGTTCCCCATGTCCCACACTCCTGTACATGCCTAACCTTATCACCCACTGCTGTCAGCAAATAGTACACGGCAGGTTAATCCAAAGAGAACAGTAGTTAACATCCCGTATTGCCAAACCCGCTCTTAGACAAAAGGGACTTTACCAATAGGGACTTTACTGAGAGGGGCCTCTAACCCCCTAAATCTTAGAAGGGACTCTAACCCTCCTAAGTTGAGTCTCTAGCCCCAAATCAGTCAAGCATCTTTGCCTTTTATTAAGAGGGGCCTTTAACCCACTCTGTTTTAGAAGACGCTCTAACTCCCCTAAGTTGGGCCTCTAACCCAATCCCATCTTTTACTCAGGTATATGCACCTTACTTACCCAAAGTCAGCCAATCAGTGCTGCAGTCTACTTCCTTTGGGTCAGGAAGTTTCCTCAGTATCGTCCCTTTTGTGGTTCTCAAGAAAGATGTTACCGGACCCCACCACTTACCCAAAGTTAGCCTTTGGGTTGAGAGTTTAGCACTATAGTCCATTTCATGGTCGCCAGAAGGATATTCCAGAAAAGGAGTCCTGATCCAAATCCCAAGAGAGGTTCTTGGATCTGGTGCAAGAAAGAATTCAGGGCGAATCCACAGAGTAAAGTGAAAGCAAGTTTATTAAGAAAATAAAGGAATAAAAGAATGGCTACTCCATAGACAGAGCAGTCCCGAGGACTGCTGGTTGCCCATTTTTATGATTATTGCTTGATGATACGCTAAACGAGGGGTGGATTTTTCATGCCTCCCCTTTTTAGACCATGTAAGGTAACTTTCTGACGTTGTCATGGAATTTGTAAATTGTCATGGCGCTGGTGGGAGTGTAGCAGTGAGGACGATCAGAGGTTACTCTTGTGGCCATCTTGGTTTTGTTGGGGTTTGGTTGGCTTCTTGAATGCAACCTGTTTTATCAGTAAGGTCTTTATGACCCGTATCTTGTGCCGACCTCCTATCTCATCCTGTGACTTAGAATGCCTTAACCATCTGGGAATGCAGTCCAGTAGGTCTCAGCCTCATTTTACCCAGCTCCTATTCAAGATGGTGTTGCTCTGGTTCACACGCCTCTGACACTTTGTAAATTTCTGTATACAGTTCCTGCACATATTTTGTTAGATATACCCAAATACTTCACTGTTTGGTTCTATTGCAAATGGTATTTTTTTAAGATGTCAAATGTTAATTTCCAGTTTTTCATTGCTGGAATACAGGAATGCAATTGACTTTTGAATATTGTCCTGGCATCCCCTTGTGTCCTACAACTTTGCTCAACTCAGCTTTCATTTATAGAAATTTTTGGTTTTAGATTTATTAAGATTTTTGTGTAGACAAGTCATTTCTGAATAAAGACAGTTTTATTTCTTCTTTTCTAATGTATATGTCTTTTATTTCTTTTTCTTATCTTATTGTACCAGTTAGGTCTTACTTTAATTTAAAAAGTTACTATTTTATTCAGGGCCCTGGGATCTGTTTTCAAGGATACATTTTAAAAGTTTTGGCGGGGGGCGGTGGCTCACGCCTGTAATCCCAGCACTTTGGAAGTCCGAGGCGGGTGGATCATGAGGTCAGGAGACTGAGACCATCCTGGCTAACACAGTGAAACCCCGTTTCTACTAAAAATACAGAAAAATTAGACAGGCGTGGTGGTGGGCGCCTGTATTACCTGCTACTCGGGAGGCTGAGGCAGGAGAAAGGCGTGAACCTGGGAGGCGGAGCTTGCAGTGAGCCGAGATCGCGCCACTGCACTCCTGCCTGGGCCACAGGGCGAGACTCCGTCTCAAAAAAAAAAAAAAAAAGTTTCAAGTAGTTACTCACTGGATGATAGTCTGATTATTCAAAGAGCCTCCAACATTTCTTACAACAATTTCTGTTGTTGGTGATGGAATCAGATTAAATCCACTGATACTCCTCAGGAGGCAGGAGGGGACTATAAAATCTTTCCCCTGAATTGAAGAGGGGAAACTAGAAAATTTGAGAAGGTAGTGTGACATGGCAGCAATATTGCATTTTTACATACATCAGGTAATACCTCAGAACATTTATTATTCCATTTGGTGCTCGTGAGAACTCTGAGAGGTCAGTATTATCTTTGTTTTTTTTTTTTTAAGAGACGGAGTTTCACTCTGTCGCCCAGAGTGGAGTACAGTGGCACGATTTTGGCTCACCGCAGCCTCCGCCTCCTGTTTCAAACAATTCTCCTGCCTCAGTCTTCCGTGTAGCTGCGATTATAGGCACCCGCAATCACGCCTGGCTAATTTTTGTATTTTTAGTAGAGACGGGGTTTTGCCATGTTGGCCAGGCTGGTCTCAAATTCCTGACCTTAGGTGATCCACCCGCCTCCTCCTCCCAAAGTGCTAGGATTACAGGCATGAGCCACCACGCCCAGCCTATTAAATTCTTTACATATAGGAAATCAGAATTCAGACAACAACATGTTCTATCTAAGCGTACATGGCTTCCTAACTCTTCATTTAATATTCTAAGAATAACTGATCTATTTAGATATCCTGCTTTATGCGTTAGGGAAACTCTGGCTTTTTCTGTAAGTACTGGGACCCGTCTATATTATGTGGCAGTTTTACATATTGTCCTATTGGTGTACAAGAGTTGGAATAAAAGTTTCTGGCAAACTCGTTTTGCCTTTATGTAATCAACTGTACACCAGGGAGCTGTACTTTCTCTGACACCTTACCCCTTTAAACACGACACTGTAAGTACTGGATTCTTTGATAGCTGAGCAGATAAATGATTTCCACTAAGTTATTCCCCTGCTCTGCCACTCTATAGTTCTGACTGCACAGAAAGTTCAAGGGCACAGAAGTGTTTATGATACATGAGGCTCTCAAACACAGAGTCTAGGGACCCCAGGGTTGGACTTGATCTTGCTAAAAGGCATAGAAAATGCCATAGCTAGTGTGCTCCACTTTCATTCAGGAAACCTCCAGATGCCTGCTGGGTGAGTTTAGGTATGATTGATGTCTTTTCTTCCGTGATACTGGCTTTAAATAGTAATCTAAGTTTGTCTTTTTTGGCAAAACCTTCACAAATCCAACTTCTTTTGTATTCTGGTTTTGTTTGTTTGTTTGTTTGTTTTTTAACCTTTAGGACAACACTTCTCACTGCTTTATAATAGAAATATTTGTTTCACAGTTTCTTCCTACCACTCTCCCCTATTAGGCTGTATGCTTTCTGAGGACTGGCTCCTTGCCTTATTGATCATTGTATCATCAACGTTGAGGACAAGATTTAGAACCAGAGTGAACACTGAATAAATAATTGCTTAATGGAATTGAAGAGTAGGTTTTTTATTTGTTCTAGATGCACAGCAACAAAATAATTTTTTAAAGGTTTTTCATTATTAGACTTGTTTTTCTGATTAGTTAAGCAGAAAACGGTATGAGACTTGGGAAGTAGGCAACAGTCGGTTATTCCTCTAGCTATCCTATAAGGAGGAGTAAAGTTAGCATTGTCCTTGCTGTCTCTCCAATAGAGTTGTCTGTTGTGGGGACAAATTTCTCACAACTCACTGGACCATATAGTCAAGGTGTTCCATATGCCCACAGTATGAAAGACAAGGTCTCTGCCTTCAAACAATTTGTCGTCTCTATAGATAATAAGAAAATAGCCCAATAAGCAAACAAAACTATAATTACAGGCGGTTGTGATATGAAAGACATAGACAGGGTGGTGTTTTAGAGTGTGGTCGGGGAGAAGGGTGGCTGCTTTGGAAAGAATTCTCAGGAAAGACATCTCTGAAGATATGACATTTGTCCTGAGATCTGAATGAACAATAACAAAAACAAAACAAAACAAAAATGCCCGCCACGTGAAGAGCTGAGAAAAGAGCACTCCAGGCAGAGGAATCAGCAAGTGCAAAGGTGTTAATGTGAGAAAGAACTTTACTTCTTTGAGTGACAGAAAGGAGGCCACTATGATTGAGATGATAAAAAGAGAGTTATGCAATGAGATTGGAAAATTGTCAGGGGCCAGATCTTAGGAGGCCATGTACCTCATGAGAAGGAGTGGGAATTGTATTCTCAGTGTGATGGAAAGGCACGAATGGGTTTTAAGCAGAAGAATGGCATGAACTGATTTGTTTGAGAATTATCCCACTGTTTGGAGATTAGACTCTTGGATGTGAAGGGCAAGAGTGGAAGCAGAAACATCAATTAGGAAGTTGATGACACCATCCACAGTGACATGGACTATTCTGGTAGCAGTAAGTAAGGAGAGAGGTGAATGGATTCGAGGATATAACTTGAAGTAGGTTGACAAAACTTGCTGATGCATTGTATATGAGTGATTACAGAATAGAAAGAATCAAGGATAACTAATTGATTTTTGGTTTTAGCTACTGGAGGAATGATAGTGCCGCTTACTGACACATGAAAGACTGAGGAATAAGCAGACATTTGTTTGTGGAGTGGAGAATCAGGAGGTTGGGCCATATTAAGTTTGAGCTGTAGTAGACAATTATGTCGATATGTTGAGAATATAACAATCTGAAGTTCAGAGAAGGGTGAAAGCTAAGGCTATAAATTTGGTATATGGCTGATAGTAAAAGTCATATGCCTGGGTGAGATATTTTAGGGATAAAATATTTTTAGAGAAGAGTACCCATTAACATTGGGATCCCTCAACATTGAAAGGCTATGAAGAAGAGGATAATAATGGTAAACAAATTGAGAAGAAGTATGAAGAAAATAGGTAGAGTATGAAGAAAATTGGAAGAGTGCAACGTTTTCAATGCAGAGAGATGAATGTGTTTTAAGAAAATGAGTTTTTAAGACAATAATAGGGAAGAGTCACTGAATTTAAAAGCATGAGGATTATTGGTTATTATAAGAAAAAGAATAGGATGCTCAAGTCAATTGCTACTAACTTTGCAAAGCAGAACAAGGCGAGGCCATCTGTTGAAAGTGTGTGGATGAGGCTCTGACAGGTTTGAGGAAAAATATAAAGGTACAAAATGGAGATGATGAAAGCAAATTTATTGGGGGAAATGTAGAATTTCCAGGCACTATATAGTGTCCATATGAGGATTGTGATGATGAATTTAAGGAGGATTTTCCCAGGCAATATTTTTCAAAGCAATATTCAGATGCTTAGTTTTCCATGTGAGAAAATGACATATTTCAGTTCAACCAAGTTTGGAATTTTATTCCTTGCTTAGAGAGATACAAGGACTAGGGTATAAGAAAGGGGGTGACTATAGTGCTTGATGATGGGATATAATTTGGGTAAAGGAGTGAGGAAGTGAAAATGGTGTTGGGACTTAAAAATGTGATGTGGTGAATGGATTGGAGATTACAATGTAGTTGAAAAATTGTTGGAGTAGGGGTACAAGAGAGAGACTGATATCAAGATTTCAGATGTGGTGCAGTTATGGTAATGCTAAGCATGAGTGTGTATACATGGAAAGTGGGTGACTGAGGTGAGGTGGAAGTAGAGACAACTGGAGGAAGTCAAGAAGCTGTGAATTCAGAATATTGGACATTTCATGTGTGTGGTAATTGATATCACTAAACATTATAACTGGACAGAAGTGGAAATGGTGTCAGGGAACCATAGGCAAAGATTTCAGTGAATGAAAAGACACCAGGAGGTCAGTAGTTGGCAGCAACTAGGAGAGGTAGCGGGTGATTTCATTGATGGTGTGAGCTTTTAAAGAGTTGGGGATTTTGAAGAAGAAAAGAGAAGACATGATTTTGAAGTGGCAGTGAGAAATAAGACTGCCCCCAGCTCTGGGATTCCAGGATTATGAGAGGAAAAAAAAAAATCACTTTTGAGAGTTGCACACCCTCATGGGACAGGCAGGTCACAATTAAAATGAAGAGGTAGGGGGTGGTTTTGGGAAGAGGTAGAAGATATACAACAGATTGAATAAGAAATAGGTTCCCAAAAGCTTAGAAGTGATAGGTAGGGGTTTGAGTCAAATTACACAGAGCAGTATAGAAAGGAAAATAAAGATGAGTGAGGTAAGCAAGAATGTGAAGCATTATGGAATTAGTCATTATGGTTTCGTATGAGCGGGTGGGCAATAGTTCAAATTATAGATCCACATACCATACTCAATTCAATGATTTGGTGATTATGTGTCTGATTGGCAAGGGGTCAGGTGTTAGAAGTGTTCTTACCAAGAATACAAAGAGATTTGATGACCTTTGGGGTAAGTGGGCAGTCATACAAGCTTATCATGTTGTGACTTTCTGAAGAAGAAGGCCATGTGATGGGCATCCTCTCCCCCTAGTGAAATACTTGGAACTTTCAAAACACAGATTATCTGTGGGAATCTCTGTGGAACAGATTCTCTCTTTGTGCTTATGAACATGGAGAAATGGTATCTAATTTAGTACAACTGAGCTTTGTATGTTGTGCAGCTTTTGACTTCTTGGAATGTGCTTTTTTCCTGAGAATGTATGATCCATCATAAGCCAAAGTGATATGAGATAAATCCTGTGTCTTCAGACACCAATTTCCATTCCTAAGAAGTGGTGGCTTAAATGTATACTGCATGGACACATAAGTCTTGCTAAGGAAGGAAGGTTGCTCCTTACAACCATCCCATGTCTGGGTGGCAGGTATCATACCACTCTTTACAGTGGGATAATTTTTACTGAAGGAAATACAAATATTTTACCCCCAAATATATTTCTTTGACATATTTTGAGATGGCTGTTAGAGGGCCAGCAAACAGAAGTGGTCCTGTAATGCTGTCTTTTGCGGGAAAATGATTTTATCTGCAGAGAATCTATATTAAAGCAGCCATGCATTTTCTTGTCCAGATCTAGAAAAGATTAACTGAGGGCCTGACACCTTTGAAGGTCTAAAACAAACTTTACCTTCTGTTCTCTCTAAGGGCTGCTACCTGTGAGATTTCATTTACCTAACAAGACCACCTTTGCTACCCAAGTCTCCTCTTTTCTCCATCTCATAACCTCTCTTGCCATTATTACCTGATTTACCACCATAACATTTTTGACCATGCTTTGAGCTCCTGTTCTTTTTGTAAGCTCAAGACGATATATAAGCTTCTGCACCTCATTGGGTGCTTGGGTTTTCATTCTGAAGGCTCCCGTGTCATACAAAACTATAATTAAATAAACGTATATGCTTTTTCTCCTATTAATCTGTCTTTTGTGAGTTGATTTTTCAGTGATGCTTCCCCTTTGTTCTTCATTGGTTCCTGCTCTAGGGTGCCAACTACTCTTATTCTTCTATCCGTTTTTCTGTCCATCCTACTCTTACTCTCACATTCTTCTAGGAATAGGAATGGTTTTCCTTTTGGGCCATGTTGGGGCAATCTGCCAGGTTTCCTGGGGGTAGGACTGCATCTGTCTCTACCAGCTCCTGGACATCATTTGCTCATTGTGATTATTTATTTACCTTGACAGCTCTACCTCTGGTGCCCACCCTGACACTAATTTTTTTTTTGAGACAGAGCTTTACTCTTGTTGCCCAGGCTGGAGTGCGGTGGTGTGATCTCAGCTCACTGCAACTTTTGCCTCCCGGTTTCAAGCGATTCTCCTGCCTCAGCCTCCTGAGTAGCTGGGATTACAGGCACCCACCACCACACTGGGCTAATTTTTGTATTTTTAGTAGAGATGGGGTTTCACCACGTTGGCCATGTTGGTCTTGAACTCCTGACCTCAGGTGATCCACCTGCCTTGGCCTCCCAAAATGTTGGGATTACTGGCGTGAGCCACCATGCCTGGCCCTGACATTGATTTAAGTACACTTCTTATTGAAGTAGGCATGGACAATAAGATGCACACAGGATATAAGCATGTCATTCAATAATTTTTTCAAAAGTAAATGCACTTATTTATGCATCAATCATACCAAACACGCCACAGACCCTCTCCGTGGTCCTTTCTTGTCACTACATCCCTCCCTTCAAAGTTATTACTGTCTTTAATTTTATGCCACTCTCAATGTGTATGCTGATATTTATTCTATTGCTCTAATAACAAATGCAGTGTGTCTTTCCTTTAGCTGACTTAACTATTTGAATGCCCAAATTGTGCAACAGGACCTCACCTTGACTGTGGGTGTAGTAGACTTGTGTGATTTTAGGCTTCTTGAAGTAACCAAGAATTGTCCAAGTTTGTGTACTCTGGTTAAAAATGTTATATTAGCACATTTCTATGGTTTGATAATTTGAATAGACTCTAGATAAGCTGCTTGTGAGGATAAGATCTTCTTTTGTGCTTATTGGATATATAAATTACATTTAGATTTAAGATTTAACACCATTCTGGACCTGAGAAATACACGCTCCAATAAATTCCAAAATCATTTGTTTCCTCACATTCTCACATAACACAATGTCTCCCTTTTATCTCCCCCTGCCTCTACCAGTAAATCTCTAAACTCATCTCTATTACTCTTGCTCTTGTTCACTCCGCTCCAACCTCAACCATGCCAGGACAACTCCCATCTCAGGTCTTTGTACTTGCTATTCCTTCTGCATGAAGTTTTCTTCTTCCAGGCACACAAATGGTTCACTCTCTCAATTCTTTAAAAAGTTTTAACTTAATTGTCTCCTTCTCTGTGAAGCCTTCCTTGGTTTTGCTATCTACTTTTCCCCTCCTCTGCAATTTAAGATTTTTTGTTTTTCCTTTCTGTACTTTCTTTTTCTCATGGGTGTTGATTAATAACATAGCATGTATTTTACTTTATCTGTCTTTCCCTACTATAATGCAAGCTCCAGGAGTGCACGAATAGATGTCTGTTTTGTTCATCACTTTATCTCCAACACCTAGAAGAGTCCTTGGCACATAGTACATATTCGATCTGGAGGTAGAGCCACCATCCTTGTCTCTGCAAGTGAGCCCAGGCTGACAATGAATAGTAACAGGATGTTCTACTAAAACTGCCATTCACTGCTGCTTCATGGTAGCTAGTTACGTACCTAAATAAGTAGGTTATAACCAGTCCATAGTTCAAAAGATGTACCATACATAAACTCTTCAAACTTAGCTATTCGCCCTTAATCTCACACCAATAATTGTTCTTTCAGTGCCTTATTGTTGGACATTTAGATTTTTTCAATTTTTGATGCTATAAATACTGCTGCAATAGACATCTTTGTGTTGTAACCTTTGCGAGACTCCTATTATATTCATTTTGGTATCCCCTCTATACCTAGAATAATTCCATGCTGATAGAAGCTATTCATAATGATTGATTAAATGAATTAAATCTGAGTGGGTAGAAATGCTCACTGTCCTACACTGATTTATTAATTCTTATTCTCAATTATCTGCCAATGCTAGGACAACCAGTCAGTAATATCTGCCAGTTATTTCTTTCTTTCAACGGTAATTTTTGACCACTTATTATATGACAGATGCTATTCTAGGAACTGTGGATACAGTCATAAAGAAACAAAAATGATTTAGGTCTCTATCCCTATGGAGCTTGTAGTTAAGCAGGGAAAATAAACCTTAAACAGGCATGTGTGATGGCTAACTATATGTGTCAACCTCAGTAGGCTATTGTGCCCAGTTGATTGGTCAAACACCAGTCGAGATGTTGTTATAAAGCCATTTTTTAAATATATGGTCAACATGTAACTGTCGTAGTACTTTGGGGAAAGCAGATTACCCTCCATAATGTGGATGGGCCTCATATAATCAGTTAAAGACCTTAAGAGACAAAGACTGCGGTCTCCCAAAGAAGAAATTCTCCAGACTGCAGCAGACATCCTGCCTGTGTTTTTAGCCTGTGGGGTTTGGACTGAAGTTTCCAACATCAACTCCTATCTGAATCTCCAGCCTGACAGCCTGAAGAACACTGACTAATAGAACAGGTGTATAATTATTTAGGCATAAACTGTGGTAAGTGCCATGAATAGTATGTCTATCAATGAGTCTAATCAGGAACTTCATTTTGTTTAATTCAGGGACTGCCTTTTTGAAGAAATAAGACTTTAAAAAATATGCTAGATGCATAGACGTATTGCAGGTAAAGAAGGAAGATTTATGCAAGCAGAGGGAACCCAAGATCTGAACATCCTGTGATGAGTGATTGGTTCATTTACAGTTAGACTGTGTTAAATGAGCAGGTGAGTGCTGTGAGATGAGGCTGGAGAGACAAGCAGTGGCTAGCTGTGCAAGATCTTGTAAGGTTATGATCATGACATTCTTCCAAAGGCAGTTACTAGCTGTCTGACCCTGGAAGTCAGTTAATCTTCCTAAGCTTCTGTTTCTTGATTTATAATATGGGGGGAATAAAACCTCTCCAAGGTAAGAATTCAATTAGATAATGTATGCAAAAAGACCTAACCCAATGCTTGGCACAGAAGAAGCACTCAAGACATGAATACGGTTATTCTCTTTCCAGTTAAATCCTATCCCGCCTTTAAGATGCAGTTCAGTACTCATATCTTCCATGTAGATTTTCTTAACAAGTCTGGTATGCCTTGAACTTTTTCTTTTCTGAAATCCAATTATGTCAAGAGTCTTTTTGAGTTTCACCCTTATTGTTTCAAACTAGGTTAACGCCTCCAGCTTATTTCTAAGAGATCAAAGGCCAGAACTTGAGGCTATCAATTTTCTGCAGCCTCCACTCCACCATAGTAATTTGGTAAATTGGCTAGTAACTCATGCTGCTCGTTGCTTCTTTCATAGTATTTCTTTCACAGTCTCACTCAGCCTCTCTGGCCACTTTTGCAAGAGGCTCATTTGGGGTTATAGGCACAGTCAGAGACTCGAAATGTGAGCAAAACTCGATTGGCCCATTTGGGGACAGAAGCCAGTACTTTCACCTTGAGCATAGGGTGACATTTAAATGACCTCTTAGGATATGACACAAGCATTTTGGAATGTTTGTCACAGTTTTATAGCGTACACCAGAAGACATCATTCAGGCTTATTTTCCATCTTTTGTTCCTTTTTTCTTTCCCCCAGAAGATCTGATTAACTATGCCTCTGATTTCATCTCTTTTCTCTGTGCCATATTTAATGGAATTGTTTTGTATTAATATCAAGGGGTGGGAGTGGGGTCCAATGAATTACATTTGGTATTCTAAACATTTAATTTGTTAACTCCTAAGCAAACTTTCAAGAAGTTAAGCTTTCTGTCTCTCAGTTGGGGAGGAGAAAGAATTTCCCTTTTAACTTACTTGTCACTTGAATATCTTCAGAACGTCTTCAGGCTGTTTGTGAATGCCAAGACCAACCTGTGGGAAATCCTGAGGTTTTGCTGGCTCTCTTTCTCTCAGCAGGGTTAGGAAATATATTTCTATATGCCTGACACTTCCTTCAGCTACTAAGAGACTGTTTTTGTGTGTGTTAACCAGCATATTTTCAAACTTGAATGGCATACCAAGAAGCCTCGAAATAATAATTTACCTCTTTTCCTTTTTGCATATAGCAAATATTTCATACTAAGTTGAACATGGAATGTGTAAACTAGAAAATTACACAATAGCAAAATTTAAGTTGAAGAATTAGATGCACTTAAATTACTTAAAGGAATGACCTGGCTAGCAGTTGTTATTAAAGTTGCACTTCTCTTCAACATGGAATATGCTTAATAAAGTCAAGTATCTTTTTTTAGAGGCATTTTTATTTGCATTTTTTCTACCTTGAGTAGCTCTGAATCCTCAAAGGAAGAAACATTAGGTACTATACATGGCCTCATAAGTCAAGTAGTTACTGTTTGTTGCATTGGCTGAAAATAATGCGGGATTTTCAAGCCAGAATTTAATCAGTGTTACCAGATAATTATTCTTGTGAGAAAAGGATAAAAGGGATTTTGACTATTTGGGATACGTTGAAAAAATAATTACATGGGAAAGAATGACTCGTTAGAGGAGTATATAACAATGGTGTCTCAAGCCAGTGTCTATCTTTTAGGCAGAATATTAACATGGAACGGCCTCCACCTTGAGCAAATGGGGACCTTCTCAGTGAGAAGAGAGATGGATTGATCAAGAACCACATAGAGCTCTAATAACCATTGCTCTGGACAGGGAATCTGGGCACCGGAATTTGACTCCCAATTTCCCTCACTTACTGCCTTGCCTAGTCATAGACAGGTCACTCATGCTCTTGGAATCTTTATTTTCCCTGGAAATGATTAATATATTGAGTATCATGGGAAATAATAGATACATGAAAACACCTAGCTTAATTAAGAGTAGGAATCTGAAGGCACTTTGGATGTCACAAGGTTGTATTACTATCATTACTATCTTTCATGCAGCTCTTTATTACCTACACAGCACTTTGAGACAATTATCTCCTTTCACATCTAAAACTTCAGCTTATTGTCCCATGTTCACATTTGTTCCCTCATGGCTATCCTGAAGGAAGGTACAAGCAAAGAATAATTTGGCTGTTATCTCAAACCTCTTGAGTTTCCTGTTTGTTTTTCTTCAACAGAGAGATGAAGATTGTTTGTGGTTATTGCAGACATGCCAATTTGGTCACTAACTTAGTTGGTCATTAATTTCCACTGTCTGCCAACCACAACTTTTATTAAAACTTACTGCTTTATGCTTTATTTATCTTTAGGGACATTCTGATATTTCTTTCTTAGTGCTGAGAGAAAAGCACTTGACCTTTTTATATGTCCAATATCATACTGGCTACCCTCTGGGAATTTCATAAATGTATGCAACATCATCTCTATTTTTATTAGTAAGAGTCTTCTGTGTGTCACTCTCTTCTCTGAGGTCATGAATAATCTATATTATATATCCTCTTCCTACAATGACCCTGTTATGCTGGGACAGCCAGGATATACTTTATGCTGTATCTGGCCTTTCTAAATCCTTAAAGGTTTGCTCACATTTATATTACCAAAATTATTCTCACACTAAAATGCTAACACCATGTCCATATCTAATCCGTGACTAAATTGTACCATTATTGTGAATGTGCCTGGCATCTGCAATCGCTGATACAGTTTTAAAAATATGACTATCACTTTGCTCCCAATAACAATTTTAGATCTTCTGCAAGGCACATAACTTTTCTCTATCTGCATGTTAATTATTTAATAAATCAATTTTTTGCCTCCTAAAGTAGTTTGCTTAACAGGAGCAAAGTATCATATTTCCATATAAAGTGCTTATAAAAATAAGATGGAATGGAGTGTTTCCAGAGGAGAATGATTATGAGGTTGAGCTTTTCATAGCTACAGTATTAATTTATAAAATTATTTCAATATATTTCCAATTGTTAACATTGCACTGAAAGTGTTGTCAGCTACTGGCTGGAACTTGACATAAAATGTCTCATTCACAAAGCAATTTCATCTGATAAGCTTTTGTTAAAATGGTCATTTATTAAACTCAGAAAAGGGAGATATCTTTTCAGCGTATTCTTTCTTTTTATGTATTTCTTTTGACTGTGTGACCATAGATTCAGAAATGTTTTCTCGATGACATGGCATTCTACATTTATTTGCAACAGAGTAAATAATCACTATTTTTGAAGAAAAATAAACTAGCTTGTCTGATTTGGATCTTAAATACAAAGCTCATCAGAAAATGAATTGTTTTCTTCTTCAGGACCAACAACCAGTCAATCACTTATCAGACCTTTATTGAGCACTCCAGTATTAAAGCGAATGTGCTAGGTGCTGGTTTCTATGGGAGGCGCAACAAAGTGTGAGACATGGCATATCATAGGCACGAATCTATCTCTATGGGTCTCAGAAATTACTCATGATGAGGATTTATTTCATCATACTTCAATATTCCTTAAGTACCATATCTAAATCATTTTATTTCTGACACCCCATTCCCTTCTGTATACGCGCTTATCTAATGTTTGTGCTTCAAGTGCTTTATGTTGAAACAGCTGTTATGAAATTTTGCAAAAAGCAAAAGGGCTTCAATAAAATCAATTGTTTCTTGTGATAGAATGAACTTTAAAACTAGAGTAAGTACTCAGTCCAGCAATGATTTGTAAAGTAGTAGTGTTTTGCATCCAAGTCAATAATTTAGCTCATCCTTAGCTCTAGAAAGAACTGAGGGTCACCTGAGGGTTTGGCAAATCTTTGGTGGTAAGAGTTGGAATGAGAGTCTCAAGGCGAGGGACAATATAATACATAAAAGCCGAGAGGTAGACATGGTGCTGGGAGAGAAAGAGGCTCATTGTGTATGTTAGGAGGAAGATACATTTTTGATCAGATGATTTGGGACCTAGTCAACTGGATTCATTTACTAACACTCTTAAAATTGGAAATTCGTACTTTGAAAATCCTATTTTTTTCTCTATTTGTGTTTTACGTCAATTTAATTTTTATATTCTCACAGCGTGCATTGAAACTCTTGAATAAATGCTACCCTGCTCAGCTCTACAAAATGGATTCTTGTCAAAAACTACAGTGGAGCTTTAATGAGTGAGCCTGGAATGGTAGTGACAGTAAGAACCAGAGTGATTGACCCTTGTTGGGAAAATAAAACATGAAGGAACAAAGAAGTTAGTTAGAAGCTGACAGTAGATTCATCCCTTTCATCCTGGAGTCTGGGGCACCTTGCTTTGAAATTCAGGGGCGTGTGTGTGCTTTGTTTAAAAACGAAGGCCATCTCTTATTTGTGGTAAGGTGTTCTTGGGCTCGGAGCCCAAGTTATCTCATTTACTAGGCTCTAGCCTACACAGGAAAGCCCAGGTTAAATATCAATTACACTTTGGGGACAAAGTGGAGCAAAGATCTGCATATGGTTCATACATTCATTTATCGTGTAACAACCAAGAAATGTGCCCTTGACTGAGAACAGCACTACTAATAGCCTTCTAGAGACTTCCAGAATCACTTATCATACACTTAATTTAACAGATATTTATCAAATGTCAGTTCTATGTCAGAACTTTTGCTGAGAACTACAGACCAGGATGAACCAAAGTCCTTTCAAAGTTGTCAGTGCAAACCTCTATGAAAATACATGTATTATTTGGGATGAAGAATATGTTTCCTATTAACTTACAGCATCTTAACATAAATGAGGTGATTAGTGCCTGGATAAAGCTGTGCCTCAATCAAATAATATATAAAACAAAGAAAAGCTTGTTTAATTAGCTGTGTGTGTGTAATGGGGTGGTAGGGTAGGTGGCAGAAGGAATGGTATAATCCTGAAGCAGGACCAGCTACATAATTTTTGAGGCTTGATGCAAAATGAAAATACAGGGTCCCTTGTTCAAAAATCAGAAAAAAAGTGATGTTAAAGGTATGAAACTATAAAGCTTCTCCCTTTAGAAATATTTTATTACTTATGAAACTTAATAGGGGTAATAGTGATACATGAGTAATGGCATAATCTTCAGAAATGCAAATAATAATATTTGTTTCATAATTTTATAAATCAGTGCCATAATTTTATATATACAGTAAATAATAACATTTCATTAATGTGACATCTTGATTGAGCACAAGATTCTTCTGGTTTACTTTTCTGCAAATTAATTTATAATATCATCAAAATTTATACTTATAGCAACCTTGTTTTTAGTCAATATAATTGAAAGTACCATCAGTTACTGGTGACAAATGTAAGATTGCAAATCCCCTTTGATATGTTTTAATATTGAAAAGGAATTTTTCTGCTCATGCAACTGTAACTGATGCTGTTAAGAGTATTTTTAGACAAGGACAACTTTCAGGTAAGGTTTTAACAAATTATTTTAAAATATAAATTTTAGTACATCTAGAGCTGATGATTCTCATGAAGCTATTTTTCTAAAAAGATTTAACTCTTCATACAAGTCAGTTTCATGTAAGTCAGAATTTAATTTTAAATGTAAATGTAAGCAATGGCAGTTTAATGTTTATTTGACATTTCCTGCTACTCATGGAGGTAATATAATTAACCAAAAGTGACTTCATTATTTATAAAACATTCAAAATGCTTGTTTATTCATTCTACCACTCTATCTTCAATTACAAGGAAATGTTAATTTTCAAATTGTCTTCATCTTTAATATTTGGTTCATCCGAAGCTTTATATGAAAATACTTATTTTCTGTTGAATAGGATAATCTTTAAAATTAATTCTTTTCTAAGTCTGTGGATATTTCCTTTGCAAGGCTGCAACAGGTTTCAAACCCAGAAAGTCTAAACTCTTTGAAAAATCCAAATAACTCTCTGATATGTTTATTGTAATGTACAATGCATTTTATACTTGTTTTATAGTAATTTGCTGGCAAACTTTATTGCCTAAAACAGGCAGTTACATGTCCCAAAATCCAAGTCAGAGAGTCACTATTCGTGTAGATGGCAGAGGGATGGGCTTTGGGGATGGATAGGTAAGTGAATGTCAACCTTGGTCCCAGTGCTGGCCTCATATGGAGCACCCCCTCTTTTTTGGGGCTGGAGCCACTGCTATGACAACTGTAGCTTCTGCTGTTTTCACCGCTATTGACTCCACCAGTCTTGACCTAGATCCTGGCCACAGCTATTCTTTCAAGGACCTGCAGTACCCTGGACTACCCTGGGTGTGCATAGTGTACTGGATGAACTGCTATATGCTATGTGCATACTACCACCTGGCATATCTTGTGTGCTCACACAAATGTTCTGTTGTCCCATTAGATTTCACTTACAAATCACAAGATCAAAGTTAAAATTATTCATAATTTCAAGACAGTGACAGCAGGGCATTAAACCAAGCACAGGGCCCTTCTGAGAGTGAGGCCTTGAGGAAAAAGGAAGAAAACTACCTCTCATTCTGATTACTTTGTAACAGAGAACAAACCCCACAATAACACTTCTTCGAAATATCCTGCCACAAGTAGATGAACAAGATTGCTTCCATCCACAAAAACTGATGGAATCTTTAATGCTTTTGCATCGAATCCTAGTTTTCCTCCTCAGTCATATTAATTTTGCTTGAGCTTTTTGCTTCTTTTCCTCCTGCTGATGGAGTTCATTCCAGTTAGTCCTTTGCTATTTTTTTCTAAAAATTTAGTTACGGTGACACTGAGAATATTTGCAGAATGTTCATGTAAGCATGTATATATGTGTTTTCGGACGTGTAAAGGAGAAGGAGGAGGAGGAAAGACAGAGACAGAGAGACAGAGAGAGACAGAGAGAGAGAATGAATTTCATCTCTACAGAGGCAGGGAGACCTGACTCCCCACTTAGTAGATGAGTAACCCTAAGCAAACCACTTAAATGCTGTGACATTTCTTCATCTGTAAAATGGGAATAATAATGGTACCCATTTCACAAAACTCTTTTAAGAAATTAATCAGCAAATACCTCTTGAGAAACTTCTTGGTATCAGGCACTGTTCTAGGTGCTAAAAATACAACAGTAGTTTCTTCATGGAGCTACATTCTTCTAATGAGACATACAAAATACACAATATATAAAAAAAAAAAAAGAAAGAAAAAAGATTTAGTGTATCAGATGGGCATCGGTGCTATGAAAAAAGCCAGGAAAGGTTAGCAAGGACTAGGGTAAGGAGGAGAAGGTCATTTTAAATAGGGTGGTCCTGGATGCCTTCTCTGGTCAGGTGGTATTTGAGCAGAGGCCTGAATGGGGTAAAGGGAAAAGCCAGACAGATTCTTGGAGAACAGCATTCCAGTGAGAGAGTACAGAGAGCGCAAAGTCCAGGAAGAGGAAAGGAATTGCACAGAGAGCAGGATGGTGAGTCATGGAGGTCTCATCGGCTACTGTCAAGACATTGCCTTTTACTCGGAGTGAAATTGGGAGCCATGACCGAGTTTTGAGCCTGATAGTGACATGATGTGTTTTGAGTTTTCAAAGGATCTTTCTGGCTGCTGTGTTGAGAATAAACTGGAATTGGAAAAGGGGGACGGAAGGAGACTAGTGAGGAAGTGATGGTCATTATTTGGGTGAGAGGTGATAAGGAATAGCATTGAAGGTGGTAAAAAGTGGGCATATTCTTGGTACATTATGATAGCAGAGCTGACAGGATTTTCTGACAGACTGGATGTAGGGTATGAAAGAGTGGAATTGAGGAAACTTCACTGTGTTTGTTTTTCTTTTCCACCTGAGCAATAGGCAGCTTCAATGAGACAATAAATACAAAGTGCTCAGTATTGCCTCCCTCATAGTTGGTGTCCAATCAGCTGGTAACATATCTAGCCGATTCCCAGAACCCGTCAACCTACGTGAGGTGAGAGACCAGTAAGATATTTCCTGGTCCGGACAGGCTGAAAAAAAAAAAAAAAAGTCAAGAACCAGCAGGTGGCGCCCAACTAAAGTTAAGAAAAAAAAACCGGCAAGCACCAGTAGGTGGCACCGAAGGCAACCTCTATTTGCCCTTGCTGCTCATTAGCATAAGACCCTCCCACCAGTGCCATGACAGTTTAGAAATGCCATGGCAACGACCCGAAAGTAACTTTCTGTTTCCATGGCAATGACCTATAAGAAAGTTCTAGATAACCCATCCTTTCAATTTGCATTAACCCACCCCTTAATTTGCATATAATTAAAAGTGGGTATAAGTGGATACCACTAAAGTTGACAACATCCCATATCCTGCCCACTCTGGGCACATTGCATATGAATTAGCCCTGCTCTGCAAAGAGCACTACAGTTCAATAAAATTACTGTTTAACATCACTGACTCGCCCACTAATTCTTTCCTGGCCAAAACCAAGAACCCTAGCCAGCTAAGCCCCAATTTTGGGGCTCACCTGTCCTGCACCATATGCATATAAAATGGGTCACCTTCGCTGTAATAACCTACTTAACCCTAGCTCTTTGCTCCACCAACTTAGCTCACCAGTAAGTCTAATTCCATTTGAATTGACATTCAAGGAAAGAGATCCAGGTTGATTGTCAGGAACCCTGGGTCGTAGTCCCATATTACCACTGGCCTGTTGTGTGATCCCAGGCAAGCCCCTCAGCTGCTCAGCACCCAAGGGGGATTTATCAACATGACAAAATCTAACAACATTTGCACTACCTAGCTCAGAGGATGGTGAGGGCAAAGTGAAGCCAAACTGCCGATCCTGATTGGTTTAAAAATGTGTTGATTATAAAAGTGTTATAGAAATGCCACATTTATTAAGTCAGCATATTCATTATAATGAGTATCCTGTGGAGATTTTAATTTCAGATAGTAAAGACTAGGGCTGTAACTCTTTCGGTTTCTTTGGAATAACAGACCTGAAGATACTGCGAAGCAAATATTTTAGTACTGCTCATCTACTACCTTCCATTTAAAAGTCTCACATTTTCTTTGGAGCCATTGTTAATTCACCTCCCAGCTATTCTCCCTTTAGGCTCGGTAATCGTAGCCCAAATACCCTTTTCTTTATAGAATCTTCTCAACTCATTTTGTTGCTGTAATGCTGGATGGGAAATAGCTTTTATTCCTTTGTCCAATTTCTGTCAACTTTTAGTGGTCGCCTGGAGCACTGACTTCAGAAGGTTTCTGAGGCCTTGTCCAGGCTCCATGGTGAAGAATGTCCTGATTCAGATGTTTTGGAGGAAAAAGGGACTGCATGGTCTGGATTTGACATCCCTGATCTGAGGCTTATCTTGGTTTTGCTTCTAACCTTAGAGCTCTGGCAGCATGCTAATCCAAGCTGACTGCTATGGATCTTCCTGTTCTTTTTTTATGCAACAGAAATTTTTGCTAGCAAATCTCTTGTGCATAACCTCCTTCACCTCTTTAAATTTTAACTGCTCTCTGGCATCACTCCACAGATATAATCACTTTTAACAATTTCTTTCATCTTCCTCTGGAAACTCTTTGTGCATATATAAGCTTATATTGATATTCTTTGTCTTTCCCCTTCTTAAACAATAATGGGATCACATTGTAAGCATTTTTTGCCACTTTCTTTTTCACCTAATAATGTAACTTGGAGCTTATTCCATATCAACACCCAACTGATGGACATTTAGATGTTTTGAGGTAGGTATCTCTTTAATAGTCTCTGCTTCACACATGGGGAAACCGAGGTGCACAGCATTTACATATCTTGCCCAAGGTCACCCAGCTAGTTAGTTGTGAAGCCAAGATTCAAAAGTAGATCTCTCTATTTCTAGAACTCACTCTTTTAACCATTAGGCTTTACTGACATTGCTGATTGACCCTGGAAGTGGCTGTATTACTGAGTTTCTATTTGCAGAAATGATGACAAACTAATGTGTGTCCATTCAAAGCACTTCCTACAGTTCCACAGCACTTCAAAGCTTCAAAGTACATTCACACACAGGATCTCATTTAATTTTAACAAACATTTGTTGAGTTTCTACTCTATGCCAGGCACCATTTTAGGCCTGAACATAAAACAATGAATACAACGAAGTTCTTGGACTCAAGGCACTTATAATGAGGTGAGAGAAACAGACTTGTACATAGACAATTATAACGTCAAACAATAAAGAATATTCTAGTTCTTTAGACCTCTCCTAATATGTGCTAGTGGTTGGTCAGTTCATTTATGAAATTGATTACGGCTGGGAGCGGTGGCTCACACCTGTAATCCCAGCACTTTGGGAGACTGAGGCGGGTCAATCACAAGGTCAAAAGTTCCAGACCAGCCTGACCAACATGGTGAAACCCCGTCTCTACTGAAAATACAAAATTATCCAGGCGTGGTGGCACATGCTTGTAATCCCAGCTACTCGGGAGGCTGAGGCAGAAGAATCACTTGAACCCGGGAGGCGGAGGTTGCAGTGAGCTGAGATCGCACCACTGCACTCCAGCCTGGGAGAGAGAGCGAGACTCCATCTCAGAGAAAAAGAAAAGAAAAGAAGAAAACCAAAAAAATTGATTACATTGGGGAATTATAAAAAAATCAGGTACACATTTAAGTGGTTCAATGTTCATTTAAACATGTTAAATATTTAAATGTACATACTTCCTCATCTTTTGATATTTTTGAGGTCTATTGAGTATACTTTCCTACCTCTTTCTTGCATAATCTCACCCATAAAGTTTTACTGATGATTTTGTGTCAGTTTGTTTTACCTGGAACAAGAAATTAAATTAAAGTATTTGCAAAGGATTCAGGTCACAGAATGCAACATTTTAATGATTTTTCACAAATAATGGTTGCCTCACTCACACTTAATTTGACAGCAATTGTTTTAGTGAGTGCCCTTCCAAAGCAATTATCTCAGTTGTCATAGTATAGCAACTTTTTTCTTTTTACACTCCTCTTTTTTTTTTCTATTTGACTAAATTATGTAATTATAATACAACAGGCATACACAGCTTTCGGAACAAACTGGACTGATTTTCCAAAAGCAAATAACTCACTTCAGGGGAGCAAAAGTGGGCGCTCAGTCTACTATGGGGCAGCATTGCCTAGTGACCGGCTCGAGTTCAAATCTCTGCCTAGCCACCTGCAGGCTGTGTGACTGTGAATAATTTAATCTTTCTGTGCTTCGGTGTTTTCATCAATAAAATGAAAATTATAATAGTGTTCCTGTGTGAAGTATATGAGTTAGTACTTGTAGAGTGCTTGGAAGAGTACCTTACACAAACTTCTGCTGTTATTGCCATTCTCAGATGGTAATCTGTTTGTTGTAAATTTCCTGAGGGCACTTGTCTGTATGTTTGATAGAAGATTTGAAACGCTTTAGTTGGTCTAGCAATTCACTTAAATAGAGATTGATTAGATTGGGAATATCAACAAGAAGCTTTTCCTCTATGTTTTCATCTAGTATTAAAGTTTCAGGTCTTGCATTTAATTCTTTTATCCATTTTGAGTTGATTTTTGTGTATGGTGTAAGATATGGGTCCAAATTCATTATTTTCTATGTGGATATCCAGTTTTCCCAACCCCAGTTGTTGAAGAGAATGTCCATTCCCATTGTGTGTTCTTGGCAGCCTTGTAGAAAATCAGTTGAACATATTGTACATGCATGGATTATTTCTGTGCTCTCTATACTGTTCCAGTGGTCTATATGTTTGTCTTTATGCTAGCATCATATTGTTTTAATTACTGTGGATATTTATAAGATATTTTGAAATCAGAAGGTGTGATGTCTCCAGTTTTGTTCTTGCCAATTAAACCTCAATCAAACTTGGGGAAAAAATAGGATCAACAAGATAAGAATGAGTTCTGCCACTGTGAGTTGAAATGGATTCTAAACTCTGATTTTGCATTAAAATTACCTGGGAGAAGCCAGGCACAGTGGCTCACGCCTGTAATCCCAGCACTTTGGGAGGCCGAGGTGGGTGGATCACGAGGTCAGGAGATGGAGACCATCCTGGCTAACACGTTGAAACCCCATCTCTACTAAAAATACAAAAAAATTAGCCAGGCGTGGTGGCGGACACCTGTAGTCCCAGCTACTTGGGAGGCTGAGGCAGGAGAATGGCCTGAACCCAGGAGGCAGAACTTGCGGTGAGCCAGATCACGCCACTGCACTCCAGCCTGGGCGACAGAGTGAGACTCCATCTCAAAAAAAAAAAAAGATTACCTGGGAGACTTTGAACACTTTTTTTATGTTTTCAAGTGAGAGCAAGTTTATTAAGAAAGTAAAGGAATAAAAGAATGGCTACTCCATAGGCAGAGTAGCCCCAAGGGCTTCTGGTTGTCTATTTTATGGTTATTTCTTGTTTATATGCTAAACTAGGGGTGGATTATTCATGAGTTTTCTGGGAGAGGGGAGGGCAATTCTGGGAACCTAGGGTTCCTCCTTTTTTTAGACCATATAGGGTAACTTCCTGACATTGTCATGGCATTTGTAAATTGTTATGGTGCTGGTAGCAGTGTCTTTTAGCATTCTAATGCATTATAAGTAGCATATAATGAGCAGTGAGGATGACCAGAGGTCACTTACGTGGCCATCTTGGTTTTGGTGGCTTTTGGCTGGCTCCTTTCTGCAACCTGTTTTATCAGCAAGGCCTTTATGACCTGTATCTTGTGCCAACCTCCTATCTCATCCTGTGACTTAGAATGCTTAACCTCCTGGGAATGCAGCCCAGTAGGTCTCAACCTCACTTTACCCAGTCCCTATTCAAGATGGAGTCACTCTGGTTCAAACACTTCTGATATTTGCCCCCTCCCTTATACAAGGGAACCTTTAATCCTAAGATTTGTAGAGGGAGGAAGATCCATCTTCTGTAACTTCTTCAGGCTGAATAAGGACAGTGATATTCCTACCTAACCATTAGGGTCTCTTGTATTCAGGGTAGAGAGGAGCTCAGTCAGAAACTGTCAGTATGGTGAAGGCCATTTGGAACTCCAACAAAAGGTATTATCTGGAAGATTAGTAAGTGTTCAATTTAAGAAAACATTGAATAAGCTTATCCTTCATTCCTATACAAAGAGTACAACAGCAAACATATTCCACAATAGTAAAGTAAAAAAAGGAAATCCATCCCAAGTAAACTAAAGAAGAAGGCTTTCCATGAATTGGGCGGCTGTTGGAACCAAGCTGATATGGAATTGCTATACATGCTATACATTCCAATACGTGCCCAGAATTAGAGTATTGATCCAGATTTTTACATTACCAATCCCTCTTGTTTCTTCTGATCAGCAGCCAGAGATCACTGGTTGGTTCACAGGAATAAGCAGTTAGTCTAAATTGCAGGAAAAAACTCAAAAACAACTGATGAGACTATAATTGAATAACAGGTATATCACAGCTTTTGAAACACAATTTTCTCTCTCCAGTGTCCCATTTTTACGAAAGACAAATCATAGTAAGACTGCTTTGCTTTATTATACTTGGCCTGATTATTTGTCTAAAGTGCAGCAAGAATAGTTGTTTTTACATAGGCCTTTAAAATCGGCTTTGATGGAACTTTGCTCCATAAAAGGAATCTCAGATAAGAGTTTTTTTAAAGCTGAGCACAACCATGGGTTTGTACCCTCAAATACCTATGAGTTGAGTAAATTCCTCTCCTCTTGAGATCCCAAGATAACAAGGGACTCTTAGGCCTGTTAGAAAGTGACATTCTTTGCTTACCACAGGTCAGGAACCCTGTACAGGGACTGTGTAGACAAGATATGAGGCCAGTTTTCCCAAGGAGCTTGTATTGGCTCTATGCCCCACCCAAGATGGCAATTCAGGATCTCCGAGAGTGGCCCTGGCTTCCTAGGTGATTCCAATGTGCAGCTCTGGGAGTCACTGCCTCACAGGAAGGTGTGATGGTCTTAGCACTTGATACGATTCAGCTGTGTCCCTGTATGAATCCGTTCTCATGCTGCTAAAAAAGATACACCTGAAACTGAGTAATTGATAAAGAGGTTTAATGGACTCACATGGCTAGGGAGGACTCACAATCATGGTGGAAGATGAAGGAAGAGCAAAGGGACTTCTTACATGGCGGCAAGAAAGAGAGCATGTGCAGGGGAACTCCCCTTTATAAAACCATCAGATTTCATAAGACATTCACTATCACGAGAACAGCATGGGAAAGTCTTGGCCCCATGATTCAATTACCTCCCACTGGGTTCATCTCATGACACATGGGAATTATGGGAGCTATAATTCAAGATGGGATTTGGGTGGGGCACAGCCAAACCCTGTCAGTCCCCAACCAAATCTCATGTTAAATTGTAATCCCCATAATCCCCGCATATCAAGGGAGAGCCCAGGTAGGTGGAAGTAATTGAACCATGGGGGTGGTTTCCCCAGTGCTGTTTGTGATAGTGAGAGAGTTCTCATTAGATCTGATAGTTTTATAAGAGTTTGGTATGTCCTCCTTTGTTCATTCTCCTTCCTGCCACCTTGTGAAGGAGGTACCTTGCTCCCCCTTCACCTTCTGCCGTGATTGTAAGTTTCCTGAGGCCTCCCCAACCATGCTGAACTGTGAGTCCATTAAACCTCTTTCCTTTATAAATTACCCAGTCTCAGGCAGCTCTTTATAGCAGTGTGAAAACGGACTAATACAGCACTGAAGGATGAGTGGGATCTTAATAGGCATATGTGTTGGTAATAATTCTTTGATCTAGGTGGTACAGATTCTTTTATCTTCATGTTTTTTGATTAAGAATCTAGGTTTCCAGACACTTGGCTCAGACAGTAGCAGAGCAGGCTTTCTAAAATCAGGTCCAATGGTCTTTCCAGGACTCCAGGCTGTCAAAGCCAGGAAGGATGGAAGCAATTAATAAAAATTCATATAAATCTCCTCTGTCTTTTCAAAGTAGAAGTAGTCATAAAATGTGTTGTGTGCATTTTGAAATGAAATAAAACATCAACCTTTTTATGTAGGTAAGATTTACATTTATATTTTCCTCCATAATGAGAAATGTTTTCTGTTATCTGGATTGCAATTATAAGCTATATAAAAAGAGGGTTTTTTCCTTTGAGTAAGTGTCTTACAGCATAAATATGATAAGAATTTGATAGATTTGCTTTTTTTTTTCAAATTTATGCTAGCAATTCTCAGTAAAAACCATTTCTCTTTCCACTGTTATTTTACCTAATGCATAAAGAATATAGTAAATAATGTCATATGTGAAATCCAGCTAGAGCAGTAACATACAAATTGAATAACTTGGTGGTCTACTGAAACAGCCTCTTGCCGCCCCTGTATTACACACACACACACACACACACACACACACACACACACACACACAATCTAAACATAAAAAACTCTAGCTAACTGAACTGGAGCAATAAAAATTAAGTAAAATAGAGATTACCTCAGAAGTACATCCAAATCATACTGCAAGAATATTAAATGTGACTATTTTAGATGTTTTTTCTTATTTAGATGTTTACAGACAGGAAATAGTGCATTTTTCTACAACAACCCACAATAGCAAGGCTTAATTGAGTGCATTAAAATAAGCAATTTCTTTGTGGCAATATAATAGTGGGAAATCCAGCTTCTTTTCTTGAATTTAAAAATATTGATTTTTTTTCTTTTTTCTTTTCTGCGCCTCTCAACCCAGCTTTTCCTGACTCCAAGAAGAACTGGGAAGAGAAGGCTTATTGATACATTTCAAGATGTTTCGGAAGTAGAATTACAACTTTACAAAGGCTAGAATTTCCCCCTTGCTTAACGGTGATAAGAGCTGGTTAGCTTTACAAGGGCTCTAAGAACACAGTGAATATACAGACTTTAATGTGAAAAATGGCTACAAGTAATTGACTTGAGAATCCCAACTTCCAGTGGCAGCAGTCTGAAATCAAGCTCTCCACAGGACCACACTCCCTTTAGGGCAGGGGTCCCTAACCCCTGGGCCATAGACCAGTGGTGAGCAGTGGGCGTGTGAGCATTACCACCCGAGCTCCACTTCCTGTCAGATCAGCATTGCATGAGAGTCTCATAGGAGCACCAACCCTATTGTCAGCTGTACATGCAAGAGATGTAGGCTGCACGCTCCTTATGATAATGTATCTAAAGCCTGATGATCTGATGTGGAACAGTTTCACCCCAAAACTGCCCCCCCCAACACCTCCACGAGTACGTGGAAAAATTGTCTTGCATGAAACAGGTCCCTGGTGCCAAAAAAGTTGGGGATTGCTGCTTTAGAGGCTCTAGAAAAGAATTTGTTCCCTGCCTCTTCCAGCTTTTGGTGGCTCTAACAATTCCTTGATTTGTGGTAGCATCAATCCAATCTTGCCTCCGTCTTTACATCACCTTCTCCTCTATGTGTTTTTCTCTTCTCTTCTGTTTCTCATAACGACACATGTCCTAGGTTTTGGGGTCCACCTGGATAATCTAGGATAATCTCATTTTGAGATCCTTACCTTAATTACATCTACAAAACCCTTTCCTCAAATAAAGCAACATTCATATGTTCCAGGTATTTGGATGTGGACATATCTTTTGGGTTGGGGTCCCTATTCAACCCACCATAGTTTCTTTCAGGGGAATTAGGGCTGTACCATCTGTTCAGAAACATTAAAACAATTCAGAGGAGCATGAATGTACCTCAATATCTTATTTGCAAAATGAAGATAGGGACATAGTTTGGTTAGCTAAGGTAGCATGTTTGGCTAAAATGCCATGTTTAACCAATAAGCATCCACATATTTAAGGTTTGCTTGTACCCAGTATAATCCCATTTCTTGAAAACCTAATAAGTGAAAAATTAGAGGTGAGGGCATAATAGAGACCATATAAAATGGCAAATATATACATGCTTCTTTCTTTATTCTGCTTGTTAGTAGTTCAGAACTTCACAAAAGCGAATATTACCACTAGCCAGCAGACATCCCCCAAACTCAAAAGTAAAGCATTGACAGACGTGACTGGCTAGTTGGGTGAGACCATTTCCAAATACTACTTGTAGGTTACTGAGTTGGTTAAGGATCAAATAAGGTTCTGCATTTGAGGTTCTTTATAAATTGTGTAGTATCTTACAAGCGTAAAAAATTACAGTTGCTCTTTTGAAGGGAATAAGAATAAGTCTGATATCATAGATGGACACTATCAAAAAATCTTTCAGCAAGTAGAAGTTAAAGACGTTTTTGTTCAACACACCAAGCATGTTTGCACCTAGTTGGGGTGGTCATTGGGGTTTAGTGTCTGCTTGTAAATCAGTCTAGCAGGTTATTTCCCTCTTCAAGAATGAATTGGGTTTGCATTAGAGATAATCTCCTTGTTCAGAAGTAGGTGAGTCAAGAGAAATTCTTTTCTTGCTTTATTTATTTATTTCTTTATTTAGCTGATACTGATTCATTTGGTATGAAAAAGACAGATGAAAATCTTAGAGGAAATGATTACAAAATGAGGGAATTTGAGATCCTAGGGAAATAAGAATCTGTCAGCAAGATTAAAAATCACTTTTAAGAAAGTGCATCTCGTATTGGAGACATATAGTTGCAAAGATTCAGAAGAAAAAAAAATTCATCGCCAATATAATAACAGAGTTAAATACCATACAGTAGTGGCTTTCCAACTTTTAAAAATCAAACCCCTGATTTTCCCTAAATTAATCTTACCTGGAAGCCCAATACATAAAAGAGACAAAAATGCAGCTGCTCTGGTTGTACTCTATCAAGGTGAGGGCGGGGATGAGGGGCACAATGGGCCTCTTGGGGGACTTGCCACAGTTGCAATTGTTTATTTCCTGTGTGGTGTTTTGATCAGTAGCTGTCTTCTCCACCAGAGAAGACCCCACTCCAGGCTGGGACTTTGATTTTGCTCACAATTACATCTCTAGTGCCTAACACAGTGGCTGGCACTCAGTATATATTTGTGTTAATGAATGAATGGATGATGGAGAAGACAAAAAAAAGTGAATTGAAACAAACTGGTCAGGTCGATATCTGACACATCTCAGATGGCAGTGTTGATCTTTTTTTCATCGTCTTAGCATTTGTCACCAGTACTGGCTGCCAGAAAGAACATTGCATTTTGGTGTCTGGTGCAGTTCCTAGCACATAGTAGATTTCGGTCAATGAAGTAAGTGATACTCAGTACATATTAGTTGATCAAATGAATAAGGTGCTAAATGATTGAATAAATGAATGACTGTGTTGTGATGGAATGAGGACAAGTGATTCAATTTTCTGTCTTAAAATAATTTCAAAAACAAACCCCAAACTCCATGAAGGACCCTAATGAAAGCCTCCCTCCTAGGTGTCTTTTTAAAAAGCCAAGACTACATTTAATGTAAGTTTCACTTTGTTTATACCGATTTCCTAGAACTGTATTGTCTGAAAGTGTGACACATCATAAAACAACTGGAGCCAATGGTGATGTTAAAGCCAACTTCACTCAGTACAAATTGCTGACTTACAATTATCGCCAGGAGACACTGAGTGCCCCAAATATGAACAGCTCCAAAAGAAGTATTCCTGGTTTGAAAGAATTGCGTGCCTGCAGGAAACACACAGGCTCTTTATTTGAGAAGAAGAGGTATAAATTACAGTTGCTTGAAGGAAACCCTACCTTGTGCCTTAGCTATCTGTGTAAGCAATGTGCCATTTGATCTACGGTGTGTATTGTAGCAATACATTGCCTACGGATGTACTTAAATGAGGGCAAACCGATTTGCAGTTTATCTAGTCATCCAGAGCATTAGCAGAGTAAGACACCAAATAAAGTCTTATGCCATAGTGGTTTTCGTACAAAAATATCCAAAGCTCTAAGGAAACCATTGCAGTGTGTGTGTGTGTGTGTGTGTGTGTGTGGAGGGGAGAAGGTGGGGAGATCTGGGCAGCAACTATCATTGGAGCCTGCTGAATCTGCCCTCTGAATCTCCATATGTGAGAGCATCAGAAGGCCTTGATTAACCGTCTCAGTGGGTGGGCTTGGCCCTGGGAAGGATGAGCCAATCCATCCTTAAAGTGGTGATCTTAGCTGACTGGCTCTGAGGTGACTTCCAGGTGGCACACAGATTGAGTCCAGAATGAAAACTCAACAAATCTGGGATTTCTTTTTTATATATATATTTTTCAAAAACAGCCACATTTACAAATTTATAAAGTGTTCATTATAAAAAATATAACTAACATAAAAGTATATGTAGTAAACACTGAAAATACCTTTTCATAAACCACTCTCATCAACCCTACCCACGCCGCACCCCTCGCCCCTACCACATCCTGCTTTCTTGCCCAGAGGTAAACACTAATACCTGTCTGATGTCATTGAATGTGTCCTCACAGACCATTTTCTATTGAGATACAAATATAGCAATGTGCATACACAAATTTTCAAACACATACATCACATTATACTATGCATATTTCACTATGACATGCTTTTGCCACATAACAATACACCTTTGACAGGGATATTTATAGCTCAAAACAAAAATAAACAACAACAAAGGTAACTTCAGTTAATAAGATTTTGGCTTGTATTCTTTCAGGCCTTTTTCTATACATACATATGCATATATATATATACACACACACACACACACACTTTATTGAATTTTTAAATAAAGGGTATCATGTTATATACACTATTGTATTTTTCCCTTACTAGCATATTGTGAAGATCATTTCATGTCAGTACACATAGGTCTTCCGCTTTCTTTTAAATTGCTGTTTGATTTTAATAAAATAAGACTGTGTCATGTAATTTTGCCTGTTCTTTATTGATGGGCAATTAAGCTGTCTTCCCAGGGTGGTGTTGCTTGTTAGTGTTGTTGCATTTCTTATAAACCACACTGCTGTGAATAGCCTACATATTCATTTCTATGTGCACAAGTGATATTGTTTCTATAGACAAATGTCCTAAAGCAATGGATGTGCTCATTTGAAATCAAGAGACACGGTCAAATTGCTCAAAAAGATCTCTTTCCTCAAGTCCTTGCCAACACTAGATATTGCTAAACGTCTTAATTATTGCAAATTGAACAGGGAAAAATGATTTCATTGTTTTTTAATTTGTATTTTCCAGATTAATAATAAGGTAGACCTGCTGGGTCATTTTTAATTTGTATTTTCCACTCTAGATAGTCTACCTCCTGACTTTTGTTTCCTTCTCTAGTTTCTTCCAAATCCAGGTTATCCTATGCAATGCTTCCAGGAGAATTTTCCCAAAGCTACTTTTTTTTCTTTTTTCTTTTTTCTTTCAAAGACAGGATATCAGTCGGTCACAAAGGCCGGAATGCAGTGGCATGATCACAGATCACTGCAACTGTGGTAGGAGTTATTAAGAAATTATTTTAGGCAGATAGAGAGGAAAAGAGGTCCTTGGAAGGTTTTTTCGCAGCTCCAAAAAAAAAACCTTTCTTGTCTAGCATAAGAGCCCTGGCTCTTAGACCCTGGCTAGCAGCCCTTAATATGCAAATACAAGCCATTAGAAACTGGGTCCACCCAACATGGGATTCCCACTGTTGTCCTCTTGCCCTTGCCCCTACGTGTGCCTGACAGCATGGCCACCCCTGCATATCCTCACGTGTGTAGAACATCAGGGGCCCTGTATTTGCATATTAAAGGATTGGGGTGGGAGGGCCAGGATTTTATGGGCTATGGGAACAACATGCCTGGTCAAACCAATCCCCTTGAGCCCTATGTAAATCAGACACCGCCTCCAGCCATAGCATAAAACTGGCTGGGATCCTTCAAATGTGGGGTCTCCTCTTTAGGCTTTGGAGCCTCCCTCCCTCTGTCTCTGTACCAGGGAGCATCTTCCTTCTGCCTTCTCCCTTCTTGCCTATCAAACTGTCGGCTCCTTAAACCCAGTCCACGTGTGTCCGTGTCATCTTACCTAATTCGACTCGAGATGAAGAACCTGGTGTTCCTCCACTCATGGGAGCAGTATCACAACCTCCAGCTCCTGGGCTCAAGCTATCCTCCTGCCTCAGCCTCCCAAGTGGCTGAAGCTACAGGAATGCACCACTTTGCCTGGCAATTTTTTTTTTGTAGAGATTGGGTCTTGCCTTGTTGCCTAGGCTGGTGTTGAACTCCTGGCCTCAAGCAATCCTCCTGCCTTGGCCTCCCAACCCAAAGCTACTTTTCATCACTTCACTTTCCTGATCAAAAACCTTTACTTAAAATTTCCAGATATTTAGTGAATTTCTGCTGTTAGCCATGATCTCTGCTAGCCCACTGGGAAGAGGAGTACTGGTTCATAACCCATCATCTGCATGGTGGCGCAGGAAGCTCTTCTTTCTCTTCATACATGAGGTATTCAACTAGCTCCTAGTTAATAAACCTCAAAACTCCCTTTTAAATAACTTTGGAATAATCCGCTCCATACTTTAGTTCTGTAAAAGCCAAGTTCATTTTTGCTTAAGTATCGAGGGTGTAGCAGTATCCAACTTAACAAGAATGATTCGGAAATTTTGTCTTAATATTTGCAGAAATGAAATTAAGCCTCTCTGTCTGAGACTCTCAGCACAACACTGCTTCCCTCCTACTCCTGTTTGAGGATTGCTGCTGTCTCTTGTCCACGCCAGCTTCTCTGTCTTCATTCAGTGGAGCTTCTCCCAGACACTAATGTCATTCAATGGGAATTCAAATAGTAGAATCTCCCCTGATCCTGTAGAACTTCCTAGGTGGGGTGTCTCTGGCAATACCAGGATCCAAGTCCTGTGGATGGACTGAGTCTTTGAAACTCTTCATTTTGGTCTCAAAGAGAATCATAAACCTTTTGTTAACTGCATAATCACCCCGCCTTCCCCCCCAGTGCCTTTTGAGCTGTCATCAGTGTACTTTGGCAACAGTGATGGGAATAAAACTGCGTTTCAAGAGTGAAATTCTAAAATGTGTTATTTTTCTGCCATTTCTAATTCTAGAAAAATAATAATACTTCTTTTTAATTTTTAATAAAACATCTTAGGTGATAATGTTAATGATATATAGTCTGAACTAAGGGAGGGGAAACATTGACTTCAATGGAGCTGCTTCCCAGTAATTGGTACTTCATAAGTGTCATCTGTGCCTTTGTGACAGAGATGGTGAAATTTATCAAAAAGGTAAATGCTCAAAGAAATGGAATTGGCACTTGGCTTTCTAGCTGTCTCTTTTGAAGTATACTTCAAAAGTTTTAATAGGTAGAAACTGTTTGAATTTGGCTCCTATTTGCTCTAAATTTACTGATATAGTCATTTTTTATGCAGTATACAGATGCTTGTTACTTGAGCTCAATAGTCATTACCACCAACAACCAAAGTTTGTTTCACAAACCTATTTATTTTGTGTGTCAGTTGGAGGATAGGCAACTCCAGAACTGTATAATTCTCTGATCCTCAGCAACTACTAAAGCTAGTAATTAATGATAAAAAACCAGATGTATCAAAAAGAATCACATTCATTCCACAAATAGTACACTAAGATGTTTATAAACACCCACCCAGACCAAGCCAGTAATACATTATATTTCTGTTTTCTTTGCAGACAAAGCCTCAGATTTCTACAACAAAAAGTCTAAAAGCTCAGTGATAAAAATTAATATGAAGTCAGAAGATTTAAGGCTTAATTAGAATTCTGATCCAAGACGGCAGACTGTGTGAACTGCTGTTGCTAAACTGTACTGTGTAAACATTGCATACTGATAGAATTTGCTTGTCAACTCCACTGGCATTTCTGTGCAGTAAGCTTGTCTTTCTGTCAGTGGAGTGCATCATGGGAAAAGATCAGCATCTCAAAGGAATGTGATCTGCATGTATAAAGAGGAGAGAAAAAAACCCTCAAAGAAAAAGAGGTTTTGCTTGTTTTTCTGTTGTGTTCAAAGGTTAAAAAGAAGGTCTTCTACCAATGTGCATTTTGGTTTCAGGATAGTGAGGGTTTTTCTTTCCAAGAATTAAAAGATGAACTTTTTTTTTCTTTTTTTAATTTGAGGGAAAGTATCATTTGTAACTTTGGCTAAGCAGAGCAAGCCATGGAAAGAAGACTGCAGAGAAGGAAAAGAATTTTAAAATATGTTGAGCTTTTTCCTAATCCTTCCTGTGGAACTCTTTGTTTGCTTGTATCTACTACCTCAGCCAATTTATCTAAATCAAGAAGCATTAAAAAACAAAACAAAACAAAACAAAAAAACCCTAAGCAGCAACATAGTGCAGGCAATGTAAGAAACATAAGAGCTGGATCGGATAGAGCGCTGTTCAAATCCTGACTCTGCCACTAGATCACCTCTCTGCACCTTAGTTTCTCATCAATTAAATATTGCGTAATCAAAGCCACATCACATCCATATGAGGGTTAAATGATATAATGTTTGTGAAAGTCCTGGTACTCAATGATTAAGAAATGTTTATTAAATTATTTAAGACAGTTTATAATTTAATAAATTTTTCTTTCCAATGACATTCTAAAGTCATTGTGATTCTCTGCTATATTGTCAGTTGAGTTGTTTCATAAGCTTCTATGACCAGGGATCATGTCCGTGTAATTCTTTGTTCTCAGCTCTGCAGTATGCATAGGGTCTTTCATAAATGCTTTTTGCTTGCCACACTCAATAAACAAATTTCTGCTTCCTGCTGGTCCTCTGATCCTTGTTTCCCCTTTTACTTTCAGTTGACACATAATAATTGTACATATTTATGGGATACAGGGCAACCTTTGGTACATGTATACAATATGTATTGATCAAATCAGGGTAGTTAACATATCCATCACTGCAAACATTAATCACTTTTTGTGTTGGCAACATTCCAAATCCTTTATTCTAGCTTTTTGAAAATATATAATAAATTATTGTTAACTATATTTACAGTGTTATGAAACACTAGACCTCATTCCTCCTACCTCTGATCCTTTGACCAGTATACTCTCAGTGTTGTTTGTCTGTTGGGTTCAGAGTGTCTGTTGCTTATTTACAGTTAATTGTGAGGAATTTATTTCAACACAAACACTGGAGAAGAGGAGAAAGGGAGGAAGGTGGTTGGTACATATTGGGCATTCAAATATTTGTAGAAAGTACTAGGTGCATGTGGGATGCAAATATAGTCAAAAAGAATGAGGCAAAGAGAAAAGGGGGTAAAAACGAGGCAAAGAGAAAAAGGGGTAACAATAGCTAACATTTGCTATAATTATTGAATGTTTGGTACTTTCAGATGAGAAAACTGAGGCTTAAAGAAGTCAATTAAATTGTCCAGGTAACTGATAGATCCATAATATTTTATCTGAAGCCCTTGGGAACAGGTATGTTTCAGGATCCAAAAATTGTTGGATTTTAGAAAGATATATGGTACATGTATCACATATTATACGAAATCATTAGCAGGATTGGTGGCAATACCACATCATCAAATACATTAATATTAATGCATTGAAATATATGAATATTCACACCTAATGAAATAAATAAAGATTATAAATAGTTCCATACTAGTTCAGGTCAATTCAGGTTTTGCTGTCAAATAAGTTACAAAAATAACCTTATTTTTCAAAACTTTTTTAAACTGTGGAATTGCAAATAAGGATTGCAGGCCTGTGGTAAATGGTAGAGAATAATGAATAATGAGTGAGAGCCCAGGTGTGTCAGACTCCAGAGAAGGACTATTGCCATGCTGCCTTAGTTTTCCGCTGCTGCTAGACAAGTTACCACAAATTAAGCAGCTTAAGGAATGCAATGTCTTATCTTACAGTTCTAGAGAACAGAAATCTAAAATGGGTCACACTGGGCTAAAGTCAAGATGTCAGCATTGCTGCATTTCTTCTGGAGACTCTAAAGAAGAATAAATTTTCTTACCTTTTCTAGCTTTTAGAGGCCGCCCACATTCCTTGGCTTATGGCCCCTTTCTTCCATCTTTAAAGCCAACGATGGTAGGCTAAGTCCTTACCTCTTATCACTCTGCCCTTCTCTTCTGACATCCTCTTTCATATTTAAAGTGCCCTTGTAACTACATTGTACTTACCCAGATCATTCGGGATGTATTAGAGCACTCCAGTGGGATGGGTGTGTATATATATATATGTATATTCCACTGGGTCTCTCTTTCTGTCTCTCTCTATTACATATATATGTAATATATATGTAATAATATATAATATATTATATATATGTAAATATATGCAATAGAGAGAGAGAGCGAGACAGAGACAGAAACAGAGATTTATTTAAGGAATTGTCTCACATGATTGTGGAGACTAGCGAGTCCAAAATCCAAAGTCACCAGTAGGCTGCAGACTCAGGGAAGATTTGGTGTTGCAGTTCAAGTCTGAAGGCCCTCTGCTGGAGAATTCCTTTTTGCTTGGTGCTTGGGAGAAATTAGTCTTTTGTTCTATTCAGGTTTTCAAATGGTAGATGAAGCCCAATCAGATTATGCAGAGCAATCCACTTTACTCAAAGTCCACCAATTTAAATATTAATCTTATCTAAAAAGCCCTTACAGAAACATCTAGAATAATGTTTGACCAAATAACATTTGACAAATAAGCAAAGTTGACACATACCATCGCACAGGTAATCTCTCATCTCAAAGTCAGTGGATTAGCAGCCTTATTTCCATCTGCAGCATTAATTTTCCGTAGCCATGTAATCTATCATATTCTCATTTCCGGGGATTAGGACGTGAACATCTTTGGGGGCCATTATTCTGCCTACCACAGTGTGGTTGCACAAGTTGTACACAGCACAATTCCAAGGGGGCACCATTCACCTAGATTGCAATTTGAACAGTACCCCCAAAGCCATGCAATCTGGAGGTCCTGTTGTAGAACCTACTTGCCTAAACACAGCCATTGCACACATCCTGTCTACCAGGGAAGAAGTGTACTCAAACGTTTTCCAGCTTCTGGCAAACAGGGTGATGATGGCTTCTGTATCAATGTATCAGTAAGCTCCACAGGAGATGAGAGGGAGCCAGTGTGGGAATGTAGGGGATGTAGGGAATCACCCTGTGGAACATAGGGGCAGAGTTGTTAGGTTTGCAATTCCAAGTTTTCCTGAGGATTAAGCTGAGATAGTCTCTAGTAGGCTTTTATAACTCAAATAGGATTGTCTCCTCTGGATAACCTTTGAGTGTTATGTAGAGGGGAGATGAAAAAGCTGCATTCCTGATCACAGCAAGCCTGGTGTGAGGCTTCAAATGAACAGTTTCCAGTTCAACCTCTGAGGCAGGGAATTCTTGGGTCTGGTGTGGCTGAACAGGTGATGAATATTATTTTAATAGCTATGGGGCCAACAGATCTATGACATCTTTCTGCAGAAAAGTGTTTTTCAGGAGAGCCAAAAAAATCCTAGAGTATCTTATATTTTCATTGTTTTTTTTTTTTCCATAGATGTCAGAAAAACAAATACCTTTTAAATAGTCAAATTAGCAGAGAGATGGACCTTTACCACAATTTACTCTATTGCCCTCTCCCCAAACTAAGCTAATAAAACAGACAAGAGAGGAGAGAAAAATCAGAAAGTCTTTTCTAATATGCCAGGGCCATTAATTCAAACTGTTTCAGGAAACCGAGGAGGGAAAGATCCCTCTTTTGTGGCTGATGTGAAAAATCTCATTTATCATTGTTTGCAAAAGCTCAATGAGGCAAACCTCTATCTCTCAACCCTTCCAATTCCTACAGTACATAGCGACGCTCTAGATGTTTCATTGATGTAAAGAGAGTCATTACTACAGATAGTTAAGTAAATTGGTAAAAATTCTGCTGTCAGTGTATAATCACTATGTAGTTCTTTGTAATGTCCTCAGCAACTTCTGTTTCTGGCATCCTATTGCTCAGGGCAGGGGCAACAGTCTGGTTTTGATGTTGATTGACTTTTATTAGGAGACAGGAAGTTTGATCTAGATTAAAACAGTGCCTGTGAACATGGAGAACATGAAGAAAGGTCAGCAGGTTAGGTGAGCAAATTGCCACCAAATGGAGGATGTGACCTCAATTTTTCCATTAACAGAGAGGACCCAGAGTTGACAAGTTGTTGGGGACACAGTATTTGTTCAAAACAGAAAAATACAAAAAGGAAATATTTGACAGTTCTTGAAGCTCATATGTCTTTGTCTGAATGCCCATTGGGTTATTTGTTAATGGGATTAGCACACATTCTGTCAGATCTCTTGACTCCACAGCCCATGCTTATTCTGTTATGTCACATTATTAAATTATGCTCAGTATCTCCTGCTTAATGTGTAATACATTTTAGAATGGAGAGAGGACAATCTGGCTAAATTTTATAAAGATCTGAAGCAAAAATGAAAACAAATTATTGCTTAAAAGTTGAAGGCTTTGGTTGACAGACAAACCAACGTAGAGAAGACCTTACTATATTTTGTTTATAAACACAATTTAATATTTTAATCTTTCCAGATTTTTTTTAGTTGTCAGGTAATCGTAGCCTAAGGCAGGGGTCAGTAAAAGTTTTCTGTAAAAGGCCAGATAGCAAATATTTTAGGCTTTGCGGGATAGATAGTCTCTGTTGTAACCACTCAACTCTGCCTCTCTAGCATAAAAGCAGCCGTAGACACTGTGTAAATGAGTGGGCATGGCTGTGTTACAATAAACTTTATTGACACAATGCTGGAGGACCATATTTGGCCTGTAGGCAGTGCAATTTTGATAATAAGCTATAAAAATTAGAGAGATAATGAAGGTCAGTCACCCAATCTGGTTCGAGATGGGAACAGCTGTCTAAACCATTGTTTCGTATATGTTTTCAACAATACTGGAGTTCTTAAGGCGTTTATTTTGTCTCCCTGCTGTTCTGCACTCTGCTAGCATGCCACAGGATCCTTTGGGAGAGAGGAAAACAATTGGAGGATGGGTGGGTCATTGATTAAGGTGCCTAGGATGGTTAAAAGAGATAGAATGATTTAGCAAAAGTTGCCTTATGTGCATGGGTATAAATCATCCAACAGTTTTAGTTCTTATTTTCTGACAAACAGAAACAAATGACCTAACCAAGACAAAATAAAGACATGTTCTTTTCACCATTTGGGGGCATGGAGGGCAGGATCCAGCAAACACTAGGCTCAGTCCTCCTAAAGAAAGCAAGCTTTTGAACTGTGAAGCTTAATTGTGGCTACTCCTCCTTCTTTACTTAGGAAACATGCTTCCCTCTCTCAGTATCTCTCATTTTTAAGTCAGTGTAGTTCCAAGGGCCAGATTTTAATCTTACATGTCAAGTATACTTACAAATGACACGTGCACATATCAATATCAAATGAACCACGTAGTTCCTCATATCCTCTCCTACTGAAGTGTAGAAGACACCATGCAGGAGACTCAAGAATCAAGGATTTCAATTCTTAATGGAGTTCGTTCTTGTGCTAGAGGCATAGCTATTTAGTTAGCTGTTATATTCACTTGGCAGCTTCGCATTGAAATGGTAACATTTTTCAGAATTGAAGCTAATGAACCACATTCTTGTTTATAAGAAGTTACATACAGAGTGCAAGCCCTCTCGGTGAATTTTTTGAAAGAAAATGGGATCAACACAAAAAAATAATCTTTGAGGAAATTGCCTGTGGGGGTCACTATTTTGAAACACCCTTTGTATTACTTACTTAGTCATGTGACTGGAACACCTTTGCCTTCTTGTCAGGAAATCTTCCCTGCTCGCGCAATGGGAAGCCATGGCCCCTATTTATATTTTCGCAATTTACCTTTTCCTGGAAATGGATCCCTTTTCTCCAAACTCAATTTTTTGAGTTTTTAATAAATATTCAGACGTTCTAGAATATGTGCTGAGTTTCCTGCACATGTGTGGATTCCTTTCTTTATCCATTTAGTAAATACTTATTGAGTGTCTATCATGTTTTAGGTGCTGGATATAAATAGCAACGAATTCAGAGAGCTTACATTCCAGTTCAGGAGACAGATCTTTTGAATAATTAATCATCCTAGTAAATAAATAATTATAAACTGCAGCAAGAGCTATGAAGGAAAAGCACATTGTGCTCTTAGAGCTCAAGATGGGCAGAACTGACGTAATCTGAGACCACAGAAGACGTCTCTAAGGAAGTGATCATTTGGGCTAAGACTGGAAAAATGAGTAGAGGTCCACTAGACAGAGTGGGAGTCAGAGTATTCCAGGTAGAGAGAACACTAGATTCTAAGGCCTTGAAGGGGGAAAGAACACAGAACGCTACAAATAGACTAATGTGTCCTAATCTAGGAAGGGAGCAGGACAGGGACACAAGAGTCATTTATTCATCAAATGTTCTGGGAGCCTACTGTGTATTGGAACTAATCTAGGTACTGGGGACACAAAATGACCAAAAAAAAAAAAAAAAAAGAAAAGAAAAAAGAAGAAAATCCCTGCCTTCACAGAGTTTACATTTTAGTTGGTGAGGAGACTATAAATATATAACAAGGCATTAATTCGATTTTTTATAGTGATAAATGCTAATATGGTTTAGCTCTGTGTCCAGCCTCCACCAAATCTCATCTAGAACTGTAATCCCCACATGTCAAGGGAGGGCTCTTGTGGAAAGGGATTGGATCACGGGGGTGGTTTCCCCTCTGCTGTTCTCATGATAGTGAGTGAGTTCTCATGAGATCTGATGGCTTAAAAGTGTTTGGCAGTTTCCTCTCACTCGCTCTGTCTCCTGCCGCCACGTAAGTCATACCTTGCTTCCCCCTTCACCTTCTGCCATGATTGTAAGTTTCCTGAGGCCTCCCGAGCCATGTGGAACTGTGAGTCAACTAAATCTCTTTTCTTTTATAAATTACCCAGTCTCAGGTAGCTCTTTATAGCGGTGTGAAAATGGACTAATACAAATGCTCTGAAGAAAATGAAGCTGGATGTTCAGTGAAGGTCTAACTCCAGAGATGCCATTTGATTAAATATTGATTGATATGAAGGAGCCATTCAGATGAAGATCTGAGGGAGGAAAATTCTAGGTGGTAGAATTAGCCTGTGAGAACATACCTGGTGTGTTTTTAAGACTATATTTTATTTAGTGTTCAAAACCAATTCAAGAGGCAACTTGTGCTAAGTTCATGGCTACTACACGTCAGGGTAGGATTTAAACCCAAGTCTATCTATTCCTTCCCTTTTCCCATCATAGAATAACACCTCTTTAGAGGGTATTAAGCCATGTTCATGTGCACAGGTCATTTAATCAAATCATCATTTAATCATTTCAGCTATTTATTTAATCATTTCATTTATGTATTTAATCATTTCAGTCAAAAGAGTCACATCTGAGAGTGAACATAACCTTCAGTATGTATCCTAGGTGAAACCCCAAGATATTGCTGATAAAGGTGTTCTCACCTTTCGCTGTTGGAAAAGACTCCTGTGAATCTCAGTATGAGGAGAGCCCACGCCTGTTGTAGAGTCTGTGGTATGTTTGGGAATCATTGTACAATGTAGAGAAGGTCCCAGGCTAATAGGAGACTCGGGTTTTATGCTCTTACTTCCATTCAATTAGTTGTACAAGCCTAAGCAAGTTACATCTTCTCCTGAGTTCCAGTTTTTTTCATCTGTAAAATGGGAATGTTAAAAATGGCTTCTTTTTTTATACCTCTCAGACTTCTGAAAATCCAATTAACATGTTGCCTCTTCCTTCAAAATATATCCAGAATCCAACAATTTCCCACCATCTTCACTGCTACAATAACCACTTCTTTTCTGGAATATTGCAATAGCATCCTAACTGGTGTCTCTGTGTCCTTGCCACTCCAGCCCTGAACGCCATTCTGAATGGAAAAACCAGAGTGATCCTGCTAAAAGCAAGTCAAATGTTAGTGGAACTTATTACTCTCCTTATTCCCCCAGTGACTCATTCATTCACTTGGAATTAAAGCCAAAATGTTAATGTTTACATGTCCCACCATGATGTGCCTACCCACATTACCACTCTGACCTTCTCATCTGGTCCTCTCAGATACTCTTGCTCTAGCCTTGCAGGTTTTCTTGGTATTCTTCAACCACACTAGGCACAATTTCAACTCTGAGATTTTTGCTTGCTGTTGCCTCTGTCAGGAATAATGTTTATGCAGAGAGCTGCATAGCCCACACCCATACTTCTTTCAAGACTCTGCTCAAATGCTACCTTGTCAATGACGTTTACAGTGACTATTCTATTTAAAATGGCAACCACTCTTTTCCACATTTCAGACTCCCTTATCCTGCTGTACTTTTTCTTTTCTCCTTTACATAACACTACTCATTGTTTAAATGTACTTATTTATAGAATGATCATATAACATTTTGCAAAAACTGGTATATTTTTGAAAATGAAAGTGGGTACTATTAAATTATATCAAGACAATAGATATAAACATGGACTCAGTAATTTATAATGATTTTTACAATGTTATGTTTCCCTTTGCTGGTTTTCACAAGAAAAAGGATCATTGAATGTTTTGTTGTTTACTTATTTATCTCATGTGCCAATAACAATGCCTGACACATAGTAGATTATCAATAAATATTCTTGAGTGAATGAATAAATAAAAATAGGTATAAAAGATGTTCATGGCTAGGCACGGTGGATCACGCCTGTAATCCCAGCACTTTGGGAGGCCGAGGCGGGCGGATCACGAGGTCGGGAGTTCCAGACGAGCCTGGCCAACATGGTGAAACCCCTTCTCTACTAAAAATACAAAAAATTAACTGGGCATGGTGGTGCACACCTGTAATCCCAGCTACTGGGGAAGCTGAGGTAGGAGAATGACTTGAACCCAGGAGGCAGAGGTTGCAGTGAGCCGAGATCGTGCCATTGCACTCCAGCCTGGGTGACAGGATTGAAACTTCATTTCAAAGAAAAAAGAAAAGAAAAGGTACACTATCTGTTAGTTGAGGAGTAGACAGGAAGCATGGAAGAATTGAGAGACTTCCTACAAAGGATGAGCTGCATGGAGTGGAAGTGGCATCTGGTAAGAAGATGGTAAGAGTTAAATTAATGGTTGAAGTAAATTAACCCCTGTCAGGCTATACAAAATTCTTGACAACAATTGGAAATAGCCATTTCTGTACTTGTACACACTATGCATCCACTCATCACTCCATCTACTCTATTTATTGACCTGTTCTTGAATGAATTTTTGGCAGAAACCAACATACAATGTGCTATTGTCAAAGTCAATGAATGAACTGAATCCAAATGCAAAATGGTTTAAATTCTATTTTGCTTACTCTGTAGTTTTGGAAATGCTTAGATAACAAGAGTGTGCAGTTTACTTATAAAGCCAAAGCAAAATCAATAGATAAGCTTTCATGCTTCCTTTTTCAGTTGATGATATGGATAGGAATGAATAAGCCAGAGTCTTTGCTTTTAACCAAATTTAAAAACAATAAAGCCTTATTGGGCAGGACTTTGTGGGCCTTTTGTCTTCCTCCCTGGTTTGGTAAATCAGGTTTGGTTGAGTTGGTTTTCCATGCATCCCACCCCAACAACATTTGAAATTTCTTTTTCATTTATAATGTTTTTCTTATACTCCAAGGATGTATCATAGAACAAAGGCAACAAAGTTTATTGCGTTCAGATGGATCACAAAAAAAGACATCCAATTTTCTATTTAGGCGTTTAGCAAATCATAGGAGAAATCAATATACAAAGAAGTAAAACCTTTACAATTCCAGTAATGGAAAAGAGAGAAAGACTGTTTTCTACTTGCTTTTGACTTCTTTTATGATATTTCAGCCTTCTGATAGCCTTAAGAAACTGGCCTCTAGTTCAGATTCATGTTCAGCTTTTGTGGTTTGTATTACCCAGGGTTGCAAAGTCAAGTATTTTGTTTAAATATTTTAAAAGTACCAAACTAGAAGTACAAAGCCTAAGCAGAACCAGGCACACAGAAGGAACTCAATATATGTTTTGATTTAATGTGAGATGGTTGATATATTCTGTAAGCATATTCATCTGTCAATCTGTCTGATGCTAGTTAGCCTCCTAATATCTGAGTAGCTAAAGAAGAGATATAAATGTGTGAATATCACAGTCATAGACTCAAATATGCTAAAACATAACTTCATTTTTATGTTAGTGAAAGCATTTTTTTTCCAAGTGCCTAATCTACCTTACTAGCAGTAGAAAACAACAATGACCACCACCATAGCAACAGGAATAAAATCTTTAATTTAGCTGCTTCCAGGTAAACTCAGTCCAAATCTGTGATGTATTTATTAATACAAATTAATAATCTATCCATTTTCAGATTTAAAACATCTCACATTTTTTTCTCCCTTCTTCATCTTTTTGCACTTTCTTTTAGGCTTTTGAGCATGATGAGAATATTGGTGGGAACTTGGCTTACGCTGCTGTTATGTGAGGTTTTTGAGGAAAGGGTCTCGAAATGCTCTCTTCTTGATTCTTATCTGTGTTGATCCTATTGGGCAATCCTACTCCAGTTGATCTTCTCTTGTATATCCATTAGGAAGGCCTTTGCCTTAAAGTAACAAAAAACCAGTAGTTCCTTAGAAAAAGGATATTTACTATTTAGTAATAAGAAAATCTAGACACAGATGGCCTCTGGGTTGGTCTAGAAGCTCAACGACCCAGACTCTTACTATTTTGCTTTTCTACCATTCTTTGCATGTTGCTTTTTTCAATTTTGTCCTGCTCACCTAATGATCACAAAACGGTTGCTGCACATCCCAACATCACATAATCTTTCCTAGGCAGAAATAAATGTAGAAGAACCACCATCAGTAGCTCTCTTCTTGTATATGCCTCTTTTATCAAGAAAGCAGCGAGAACTCAAAAACTTCCACTTAGGTCTTCTGGGCCAGATCTGAGTCACAGGTTATCACTGGCTGTGAAGAAGGCAAGGAAAGTAATGTTTTGGGCTTTACACTCTCTATAATGGGAGATAAGCCAGGGAGATAGAGTTGAGAATGGTATTTTGAGCGGCCAGCCTTCAATTTCTGCATTATTGGTCTGGTTTTTGGAATAGGAAATGTACAGTACTTCCTGAGAGTGTGATTGAGATGGTCTGTGAGAGAATGATGTGGTTGAATCAGTGTAAATTTTTTGATGCCTGTGGAGGACCTTTTGTGCACAGGAAATGCTATTTGCAGTTACTTGGTTTTAAATTAATTTATTAAAAAACCACTTAAAAAGTAGTTATTTTTCTTACTTTTAAATGTAATTTAAAACTCTTAGTCTATTCCATAAATCCTGTGTATTTTATCAATCCCTTGCAAGGCAGTGTTGGATCAACTCAAGTTGAACAGACAAAACTCTGCTTAATTAAAAGAACTTCTAAGTGTAGACCCAGATTCCTCAACTATTTTTAGCATTTCAGAGTACATTTTAAAGTCTGATATATCAACAAAGACACACTGGACTGAAATTGAACTTTAGACAGAATGGACTTAACAGACAATTATAGAACATTCTACTCAGCAACTGCAGAATATACATTCTTCTTATCAGCTTACGGAACATTCTCCAAGACCACAAAACAAGTCTCAATGAATTTTTAAAAATTTGAAATCATACCAAGTATCTTCTCAGACCACAGCAGAATAAACTAGAAATCAATTCTAAGAGGAATTCTTGAAACTGTAGAAATACATGGAAATTAGACAACGTACTCCTGAATGATCTTTAGGTCAACAATGACATCAACATGAAAATTTAAACAACTTCTGAAGCAGAGGAAAATGGAAACACAACATATCAAAATATCTGATTTTCTTTTTAAGCACTTCAGTACCTGACCAGGCAAACTTACGATCCCAACAAGCAGAAATTGTAAATTGCTTGAACAACTCTTAAATATTTAATGATTTAAACTTGTAAATATAAAGAATCTCAAGTTTTCTCTTAAATATTCTAACACACTAAAAAGTAAATTTGGTCAAAATATTTTACATCCTTTAATGAAAAAATGACAAACTAATAAAATATTTTAAATGAGAATCTGTCTGTTCTCTCTGTTTAAACTGTTACTCTAAAATATGTCATATTCTCTTAAACATCAAAAGCACATTTAATACCAACTGCACACACATTATTCTGAATTTCACATATTGGTATTCATACTATGGACTTTGTTCACTCCATTACATCTGTTTTTTATTCCAAACCTCCCTAAGATTTTTAAGGATACTTAGTAGCACATCGTCAGGCCAGGGAAGCTGGTTTTGTCATTACAAGGCAACTGAGATCACTTATGAGGCAGAGATTTGAGGGTAGGAAGCAGTACAGAGTCAACAGCATTCCAGGGAGATTCTATTTGTGTGCAGTTGTATAAACTGAGCTTCTTGTTTTTGTCACTGTGGTGAGAGGAAATTCAGAGACCATATCCTTTAGCTAGGGTTGGTTTCTTGTAAGATTAAATTGTATCCTTATTTACATCATTCTTCCACCATCATTATCATCATTTGAATAGATGAGAGTCTTCAAACCCCTCATTCCCCAAATTAATAGCTAATGTCCTTGAACTGATTTCTACTACCTGAGTGAATTCAGGATTTTTTTCCTACTTTCCCATCTGAGCTGCCATTCTTACGGAGATTGTTATGGCATCTGATTGGATTTTGCATACTTCTTTTACCGTTGTCTCCATGATTATAACCATGTATGGCCATTTCTACTCTGGCATGTGGTCATTATGTAACTACCTCTTCAACTGATTCTAAAGAGGGAGTCCTGGCTGCTGGGTTGGATGGAACTGTCCTTATCACTGCATCCATTGTTGCTTGTTTTTTCATCATAGCCATGGGACATTAGACATATCCACTATTTTTATCTGCCAACTTTTATTCTCCATTAGACACCCATGTAAACTCTGGTGCTGCCAAACTTGCAGGGGTGTTAATAGACCCTCTTTTTGCCTAAGTCTCCCGTATACATGATATCCTATGCACTTCGTCACAATAGGCAGGTACCTCTCTCCAAGGCTTGCTCTTCTTTCTTTCCCCAACCCGAATTCTGTGAAGGATGGTGACAAATCTTTGGCTTTCCCCTCTAAAATGCCCTTCTACTCTCCTCAGCTCAAATGGTGGGGGTGAAACAGTAAAGAGAATGCTGCGTGTCTGAATCTCTTGCCTTTTGAACTTAGAGGCTGGCCATTTTAATTTCTTTGTTTTTCTGGACCAATATGTCAACTTTCTTCTGGGTTAGTTTTAGCTCCATTTCTCACAGAAGAATTTGTGTGTCAGGCAGGGGGGTGGTATATGGGAGAAGAAAAGTACATCAGTTAAAGACTCATATAATTACTTGGCAAGCCATAGGGGAAGATAGAAGAATTTCTGTCACATCTTCTAAGTAGGCCTATGATTTAATAGCTAAAGCAGCTATAAGGGGATCTTACAGTTTAGGATGAGAGTATCTTGCAGATTTATTGGAACCGAGACCAGTGGCTTCTCTAAATGTAGCTGATTCCTATTCTTCCATGAGTTCTCCACATAAATGCCACTTCACTGAGGCAGTCTTCCCTGACCCCTCTGGCCAGGCAAGGTTCCCCTCTTATATATTCTCAAATTTATCTTGATTTCTCTTTTAGCACAAATTGCACATTTTGTTTTAAAGTTTGCCTTAACCAGTAGACTGTGATTTCTTAGGGTACCTGGACCTTGTGACTCTTCTTTATACCTCTCCTCTCCAGTGCCTGATACTATATTTGGCCCTGAGTATCTGCTGAACAAATATTGAATGTATAAATAATTATTAAGTTTTTTTGGTGAGTGAAATACAGTAAACATGAACAGTGGATTGTCATGTCTTGAATGCATGAGCTTGGGCAGTGGACGTTTGGTTACCACATTGAATTCTTGAACTTGCTGGGCAACTTTGATTTTCACCAAGTTTTTTGAAGGTCGTGGGATTGAAGTGGAAGGCATGGTCTCAGGAGATGTGGGCATGTCTTGGCATACACAGAATGTAGCATCCCCACTTTCCAGGAAGGATGACTTTTTTTTTTATTTCTATCAATCAAAAACACGTTATCTTCAGTGTTTAGCCAAATAGATTGAATGGAGTGATTTTACTGATCTGTTGAAATTTGTTAGTTGAGAAAGACTTTCATGAACTCTAAATGGGAATTGAGATGAATCTAAAGCTTCCTTTCATTTAGTAAAGCAGGGGAATCTTCCTAGACTTATTTTCGCCCTGACATTCTTTTATATAATGCATTTGAGCAGACTAAAGATGAAACAGAGACTTTTTCATGTCTTTTGACCCTGAGACATTTATATGAGAAAGGCTTTTAAAACATGAATATTTTTGGCTCTAACAACTGCCCCTTTGAAATGGCATGAAACACAGTGTTTAGAACTGCAAATATCACTGACATTTCTAAAGTGCGAACAATGTTTAAAAGCATGGCAGAAAATTTATTGCTTCTGCAAGAACATAGATATTCTTTCAAAGTTGATGGTATTTAAGAGTTAAACAAGTAAGTGGAAAACTCACTACAGACTAGTCTATGTAACCAGAGGTAGGTATAATAATTAGGAGGATTGCGAAACTCTTAATGCTTCAGTAAATATGCCAAATATCTGGGGCAGCCTTCTGTTCTCTGAGCCCAGATTGCTGCTTTGTAGGTATGAATCAATCTTCACTACTTACTATGTTCAACCTTTCTGAATCTGTGATCAGGATCCATCTGTTCGACTACATTTATTAGTGTGTTTTCTTATGACATAAATCCTTCAAAAATTGTCATCTCCAAGTAGGGTCATGATACCTGCTGGGTTATATTGTTCAACACAATAATAGTATAATAGTCTTTAACCACAGAACACAGAAAGTAAAACATGCAAAACAAAAAGTTGTGTACTTCTACCGAGGCCAGGGCTCACTTGGGAGTAAACAGTGGTGCCCCTGACAGATTTGTTGGAAGGGATGGTAATTATGAAAGATGGTTGTGGCTCGGGAGTAGCAGCCTAACCCTTCACTCAGAAAAAGGAGTTGGGGCATGTGAGCTCACTAAGCATTTCTGAGGCTTCCATCCTCGTGATATGCTTGCTTGGTGTCCAGCCACAGAAAATAAAGTGGAGAGAAAAATGATTGCTTGCAAATGGCAGTGCAGTGGGAGCCAACAGCCAGGGACTGCCACTGTTTTCATTAAGGAAAGAATTTGGTGATCCCTTAAAGATAGGAAAAATACTTTTTAAATTTTGGACAGATTTTAATTTTGAAAGATGCGATGCTCTATCACCCACTACATTTTTCAGCTCACCGCAACCTCTGCCTACTGCCTACTGCGTTCAAGCGATTCTCCTGCTTCAGCCTCCTGAGTAGTTGGGATTACAGGCATCTGCCACCATGCCCAGCTAATTTTTGTATTTTTAGAAGAGACGAGGTTTCACCATGTTGGTCAGACACAGGCATGAGCCACGGCGCCCAGCTGGGAAAATAATTTCTACTTTTAAAATGACTTGAATATCTCCTTGAGGCCGGCTGTCCAAGAGGCAAGCATTTCCAGCAGTCCAATCTCACTTAAAAAGGCATAAAACATCAAACATGGAAAGGACAGTTCTTTTATCATACAGATTAATTTTTTTTCAACAAACATCTTTTGAGTGCTTATAGATAAGCAAACTAGGGCTCAGAAGGGTTGATGACTTAGCTAAGTTCATAAATCAGTCCCATATTTCTTCTTTTATATTTTATACATATCAACTTTCATGTCACTGTTTACAAGTATTTTAAAATTTCTGTTACATCTTTTTTGTTTGTGCTATTAATTTACTCATCAATATTACTGTTATTTTGTATGGGTATGGATTGATCTCATGTTTAACAAAAGCTCACTGTATTCTCTCACATTTCATATCTTCTATTGTGATTACTTTCTTTTTACCTTAAGTTCATACTTTAGTAGTCATTTGATGAAGCTGCATATATGAATGTGCATGTGTATACACACACATACATATATATGTATACATATAACAGGTTTATGATTCCTTCTCCTATTTTGCAAATGAATATTCATACTATTTATTCATATTAATTCATCCTTTCATTTATTTATTTCATCCAACAGTTATCTTTATGCATGTGCCTACTCTAGGGTGAATATAGTTTTACTTGCTAGTGAAACAATGGTTAATAAAAATTACCATAATCGTTTTTCTTATAGAACTTAACCTCTAACGGAGAAGGCAAACAGTAAAGAAATTATCACATAAATATATAAGTGCAAACTGACAAGAGAGAATAACAAAGGACTTAACATAAATCCAAGAGAGAGGATAGGGAAACGTGGTCTGGCAAGACCTCTTTGAGAAAAATAAGTTTAAGTTGAAAACTAAAATTAGGCTGGGCGCTCATGCCTGCAATCCCAGCACTTTGAGAGGCCAAGGGCGGGGATCACCTGAGGTCAGGAGTTCGAGACCAGCCTGACCAACATGGTGAAACCCCATCTCTACTAAAAATACAAAAATTAGCTGGGCATGGTGGTGTGTGCCTGTAATCCCAGCTACTTGGGAGGCTGAGGGAGGAGAATCACTTGAACCCGGGAGGTGGAGGTTGCAGTGAGCCAAGATTGCACCGTTGCACTCCAGCCTGGGAGACGAAGCAAGACTCCATCTCAAAAAAAAAAAAAAAAAAAAAATCCTTGACTCAGAGGTGGTGTATATACTTCCATTTGCAATCTAATGGCTAGAACTAATCACATGGCCACTGCACATGTTGCAGAATCTTCTCAGATACAACCTGTCAGTGCCAAAGGTGGCCAGGAACGCCACGGTAGGGAACAAGTTGGGTTTGGTATTCATGAAGCAGGAGAGAATGCACACCATAGGAACCATGAGGCCTCTCAGGAAGAGGGCGTTCAGTATGCCTTATTATAAGTTTAAGGATTAAGTTAGGTGATATGGAGAAGGGTTTAAGGAAGTATGACTTTCCTCTGGATTGGGTGTGTTAGAAGGCAGGCAGGGGTAATTTTACGGTTGGGTACCTTAGTAAATCTAGTCTAGGAGTGAAGGCTAGAACCGGCTAAGGCTGCAATTAGTGAAGAAGCAGTAATCACTTACGTTGGTCAGGATCAGTGGACGCTTGACCATTTTTGTGACTTGCACAATGTTCATAATTTGTTTGTATTTAAATGTGACTATGGCATGGTCTTTTGTCTTGACCCATCATGGTCACATCACAGAGTGGCCTTGTTTGATGTTGATGTTCTATGATTTTGCTCATAGTCAAAAGGAGAACATCAAGACCTTTCTGTGAGTGACAAGCCAGCTCCTAGCAACACCCAGGCCAAGCTGATAGGACCAGGATAGCTCACGGATGTCAGGGCTGCCATTCTCTTTCTCTAACTCTGTACTGTGAAGGGCAGAACAAATTTTTGTGAACAGCTATTACCTCTTACATAGTAACTAGGAATTTAAAATGATGTACATCTGGCAGGCAGGTTTTGTGAATTTCTTCAGTAATACTCAGCTTACCCTGTAAAATTCTGTTTTGTGTCCTTCCCTATCACACCTCTTGCTAGATGCTAAAGTCTTCAGTGAATGAGGGAGACGGACAAGGAGTTGGTGAATGATTGCCATAAAGAGGGGGAGGGACCGGCGTAACTGGAAGACATGAGTCTCTAAGGCACTGGTTTTGTATTTTCCATAAGTGAAATGGATGGGAATAATTGTCTGGAAGTGATGCTTGAGAAATATAGAGTGAAGGGAAGGCAGTGTCCTCACAGAACAGCCAGGTTCAAATGAGGTTTTGGTGGTGAAACTATCAATTGACAAGTGGCTTGGGACCTTCTATTTAAAAATGTGTCCCATTGATCAGCAGCATTGTCATCACCTGGGAGCTAAGTAGAAGCGCAGAATTTCAGGTTCAATCCCACACCTACAACATCAGAATCTGAATTTTAACAAGGCATCCAGGTAATTCAAATGCACATTACCGATGGTTTAGAATTTAGAGGAACTCATCAACATAGATTGGGAGTTCCAAAGGTCATAGTGGAAGGCTTTGGGGGTAGGAATAGAGGCAAGAAGATTGAACAGAGTCATACAACGACAAGAACACGTACTTTCTTTATCCCTTCAGGCTGCCTTTCAACCTCCACACTTGTCTCCAACTCTCAGATGCGACAGATCTTTCCCATGTCACTGCACTGAACACAGTTATTTTAAGCAGTTTGTCCAAAATGATTGATTACAAAGGTGTTATATTTTCCCTTCTAATTTTCCCTATTTTCTCAATTTCTGATGATGTTCATGTTACTTTTATAATAGGACAAAATAGTATAAAATATGTATTAAGGAAATATGGAAGTGAAAAGGGGTTAAAATGTTAGGCTGTGCCGTGATTTGCTGTTCTTCAAGCTGTTATCTGTCAGCTGACCCTTTTACAACGTCCCATTGTTTAGAAATCAGTACTCTCTCTAGAGATAATAATGAGACCTGTAGTGTCAACTGAAGTTTCAGAATTTGTCTCCTGGCCGTGACTTTTCCTATGTGATTTGGCTACCTCCCTGATGCAGAATCCATCTGAGAAAACCTGTTAATCATGTGGTCAGGGATAACTCACTGATTCTGCCAGGGTGTGAGAGGGCTTAGTAAAAGCAATTTCTCTCTATATTTTTTCTTTTTTTGAGACAGAGTTTTGCTCTTGTTGCCCAGGCTGGAGTGCAATGGCGCCATCTCGGCTCACCGCAACCTCCGCCTCCCGGGTTCAAGTGATTCTCCTGCCACAGCCTCTCGAGTAGCTGGGATTACAGGCATGTGCCACCATGCCTGGCTAATTCTGTATGTTTAGTAGAGACGGGGTTTCTCCATGTTGGTCAGGCTGGTCTTGAACTCCTGACCTCAGGTGATCCGACTGCCTCAGCCTCCCAAAGTGCTGGGATTATAGGCGTGAGCCACCACGCCTGGCCAGCAATTTCTATATTTACAGAAGGAGATGGTCACTTCTGTGACCATCCATGAAAAAATAATTGTTGGAAAACTTTTGCAAAGCCATCCGTGAAACACAATTGTTTAGAGACGCGCATATAATACTTTTATTCTCAGACGCTTTCAGTTATTGGAGCCATGCACCTACCGCCAATTGGAGTCTTTTCATACTATTCAGAAAGACATTTCCTTATCCTGTAGCTCAAAATATATTTAGCCATCCTATGACTCAGAGTTACAGTTCCCTTCATCAGTTCCACCTCTTCTGCCGGAAGCAGCTGAACTTCTTTATAATTATAGAGTTTTCTATCATCCAGCTTGCAGAACTGAAAGAGAATCTTATCTCTTGACCCTTTCTCATACCTGACTTGTTCAAATACAGCACTATGAACCTGCAAATGGCACAAAGTTTCTAACTTAAGTAGAAGTAGAGTGTGACTTTTCTTGTGGAGCGATGATTGTTAATCAGGCCAGATCTTGCGAGATTTTTGTAATGGGGATAAATAAAAATTGGGATAAATCCATCTGTGACGAGAAAGACAGTATCAGGTAAAATGCTGGTATAAGACAGAGCTAGCTAGAGTTGACAAGATTATCTATTTCCATTGTTTACATCATTCACTGTTAAATACCCAGTGTCTTTCATTGGACAAATAATATTTCCCCCAAAGTTATTTCTTTTTAATCCATGTGTGTAAGAATAATCAATAGTTATATTAACTCTGTTTAATGCACGTTAATTCTGAAAAGAGTCGTGAACTGTGCTCCTACTTTTGTAATAAAAATGTTTCTCTTGGCCGGGCGCGGTGGCTCAAGCCTGTAATCCCAGCACTTTGGGAGGCCGAGGTGGGCGGATCACGAGGTCAGGAGATCGAGACCATCCTGGCTAACACGGTGAAACCCCGTCTCTACTAAAAAATACAAAAAACTAGCCGGGCGAGGTGGCGGGCGCCTGTAGTCCCAGCTACTCGGGAGGCTGAGGCAGGAGAATGGCGTAAACCCGGGAGGCGGAGCTTGCAGTGAGCTGAGATCCGGCCACTGCACTCCAGCCTGGGCGACAGAGCGAGACTCCGTCTCAAAAAAAAAAAATAAAATAAAAAAAAATGTTTCTCTTACCAGGGTTTTTTAACATGTGGTCTAAAAATGTGTGTCTATGGCTGGGCTGGGCGTGGTGACTCACACCTGTAATCCCAGCAGCTTGGGAGGCGGGTGGAACACGAGGTCAGCCATTCGAGGCCAGCCTGGCCAACATAGTGAAACCCCGTCTCTACTAAAAGTACAAAAAATTAGCTGGGCGTGGTGGCAGGCACCTGTAATCCCAGCTACTCAGGAGGCTGAGGCAGAAGAATCACTTGAACCCAGGAGGCGGAGGTTGTGGTGAGCCGAGATTGCGCCACTGCACTCCAGTCTGGGCGACGGTGGGAGACTCCATTTCAAAAAAAAAAAAAGTGTGTCCATGATAGCAGTCACTTGGGGTGCCTGTTAAAGATGCAGATTCCTGGGTTTTAACTCAAATCTACTTAAACAGATTTTCCAGAAGAGGCCTGGTTATCTGTATATTTATTAAACACCTTGAGTAGTTTTGTTTTGTTTTTTTGAGACAGGGTCTCACTATGTTACCCAGGCTGGAGTGCAGTGATACAATCACTGCTCACTGCAGCCTCGATCTCCCCAGGCTCAGGTGATCCTCCCACCTCAGCCTCCTGAGTAGCTGGGACAGCAGGTGTGTGCCACCATGCCTTGCTAATTTTTGTATTTTTTTGTAGAGATGGGTTTTGTCATGTTTCCCAAGCTGGTCTTGAACTCCTGGGCTCAAGTGATCAGCCTGCCTTTGCCTCCCAAAGTGTGGGATTACAGGCATGAGCCACTGCGTCCCGCCACCTCGAGTAATTCTTAAAGTGCTTGAGAACTTATTAAGCACCTTGAGTAACTCTTATTATCGAGTTAGTTTAGACCAGGCGTGGTGGCTCACTCCCGTAATACCAGCACTTCGAGAAGCTGAGGAGGGCGGATCATGAGGTCAGGAGTTTGAGACCAGCTCAGCCAACATGGTGAAACCCCGTCTCTACTAAAAATACAAAAATTAACTGGGTGTGGTGGCGGGCGCTTGTAATCCCAGGCCCTCGGGAGGCTGAGGCGGGAGTATCGTTTGAACCTGGGAGGCAGAGGTTGCAGTGAGCCAAGATTGTGCCATTGCACTCCAGTAGTCTGGGCGACAGGGCGAGGCTCTGTCTCAACAAAAAAAGAGAGAGAGAGAGAAAAAAAGAATGGTGGTGGTTTCTTGTTAGATATGCAAATTCTTGGGTCTCACTGACTCTGGGAGTGGGGCGCATCAACAGGGAACCACAGAATTTTTACTGAAGAACTGTATCTTTAGCACTGACTGTTTACCTGATCCCAAAAGATAATTTCTTAAGTGCATCAGAAGTTCAGAAATATTTTCAGAAGGACTCTTCAAGTTGAAAATGAAATATTTAAAAGCTTGAAATTATATTAAATTGTATAAATGCTGGTGAATTTTACAGCCTAAGAAACCCACACTTCAGAAATAGGTTGATAAACTATTTTAAAACATTGATAAGATCTCCATGGGAATGACAGAAAAATTAAGTAGAAGAACGAATGCAGTGTAATCATATAACAATTATGACAACAGCTATTTTTCCAGCCCTTTACATTTTAGAGAAAGATTTGCAAAGAATATTTTTACGTAAGTCATCTTGTTTTATCTTATAGCTACTGTGAAGCCTGTCTGCATAGATCAGGTTTTATAGTTCAAGAAGTTGGGGTTCAAGATGCAAAAGATAAGTGGCAGTCAGGAATAGAATTTGTCCTTTTTGCCTAAAGCTTCTTCTCATCTACCTATGACCCAGTTCCCTGCTGTTGCTGTAGTTGCTTTCCCATAGCCCAGGGACTCTGCCGCTTGACAGTCGTCTTAGGAACTACTAAGCACGGTGTCTTACAGTCAAACGACCATAACCAGGGAACTTCTAACTTTAGGGATATTCCATGCTTATATAGCATAGCATTGCTGAGGCCAAAGAAAAGAGGTTCTGCTATTCTAGGTCCTCAGATAAGATAGCCTGGAAGAATTTTTCTGCGTGTGATTCTACTTCCAAAGAATCCCCACCTTCATTTCTTCAAGCAGGAAATGTTCTGGCTTCACCGCCAAATAATTATTATAAACTTGGTGTTTTGTGGCCTCCTCTCAAATGGTTACTCGGAATTCAATCTTGTGTTGGCTTTTTCTATATATTCTCTGCAAGGAATGGTGGCAGTTGGTGGGGCAGAGACACGTAGACAGTGACTTGGACATAACTCAACTGACTTGTTCTTTTGTCTACTATTAATGCTCTTTAGAAAGAAATAGAAATTTTGTGCACAGTATTAGAATATGACAGAAAACAGAGTTGTATTACCTTGCCAGATCTTCTGTCTTACATTTCAGAAACAGCACCACCTGTCTATATATTTTGGCTGCATTTAAAAGGTAATAACTGTTTCTTTATTGAAAACAACAGCAATAACCTTGGGAAAAGAGTGTAGAAAAATGTTTGAGAGAAGAATGCTGTATACCTCGCATAAATATGTCTAAGAAAATGTTTGGGCTGGGCATGGTGGCTCATGCCTGTAATCCCAGCACTTTGGGAGGCCGAGGTGGGCGGATCGCCGGAGGTCAGGAGTTCGAGACCAGCTTGGCCAATGTGGTGAAACCCCGTCTCTACTAAAAATGCAAAAAAAAAAAAAAAAAAAAAAAAATTAGCTGGACCTGGTGGTGGGTGCCTACTTGGGAGGCTACTCAGGAGGTAGGAGAATTGCTTAAACCCAGGTGACGGAGGTTACAGTGAGCCGAGATAGCGCCACTGCACTCCCGCCTGGGCAACAGAGCAAGACTCTGTCTCACACACACACAGACAAAAAAACAAAAAAGAAAATGTTTGCTTTTTGACTAGATACTACATGTTTCTACCCACAGAATTCCTCAACCGGGTATGTACAGCCTTTTTACTTATGAACAGGTCACAGGCTCCTAAAGGCTTTTCTCAAGGCCATTTGTTTCTAAGTTCAAAGTTACACTATAAAAGTGACTGCCAATAGCAATTATTTGTGGTATCTGATGTCACTCTTGCTTTGGAATAACAATACTTTTATTCTAAGTATTAAAATGGGTACAGTCATCCCTTGGTATTGAGGTAGATTGGTTCCAGGACCCCCTTGGTTACCAAAATACAGGGATGTTCAACTCCCTGATATAAAATGGTGGAGAATTTGCGTATAACCTATGCACATGTTTTCGTACATTTTAAATTACCTCTAGATTATTTGCAATACACAATACAATGTGAAGACTACGTAAGTAGTCGTTATACTTTATGATTTAGATAATAATGACAAGAGAAAAAGTCTGTATAAGTTAAGTATTTTCAGTCCTCAGTTGGCGGAGCCTACAGATGCGGAAGCCACGGATAAGGAGGACTGGCTATTTCCTATAAGTAGATGTCAGTGAGGTTTTCTCAGGTGTTTGTGGGCAAGAGAATAATGTAGACGCAGAAATCCAGGGGTGACTTGTAAGTCATTAAATGCGTCGTTCTCAGATTGAGTTAGTTTTCTCATTTGTGGCTTAACCCTTTTCCAAAAGGGGAAGAAAAGGCAGAAATGTGTTGCAGTCACAGCTTTCCATTCCAGAAGCTCCTCTGAGCAATGTTAGAAGTAACACTCACTAGGCAGGTTCAGGCTTGACAGAAGAGGGAGTGGGAATCGAAGAAATAGGGGAAAGATGCAGCTGTGTGGAGGCAAAGGCAGGAGCAATTTTTCACCCATGCAATGACAAGTAGTCAAACACTGGTTTAATTTGAGTTGGCTTTGTGAGGACAAAGCCTGTTTGGCCCTAAGTAAAACCTCTCCGTTCTGAAAAACATTTTTTGGGTTACTGCTACAGATCAGGAAACAAAACAACAATTTGAGGTTGAGAGAGAATTATTACATGAGAAAATGTTTAAATTTTTATTTTATGACAAGTATATGATTAAATGTGCTGACGTTGTTTGCGAAAGTTGCCTCAGCTCAAGAAAAATATTAGGTACCTTAATAGAATATAAGAAAACATGGCTTAGATTTAGATATTGCAACACATAAAATGAAAGAGCAGGAGTGTTTCCATGAAATGCTGCTAGGGAAATTCCTCTTGCCCAAAGTAATATTATAGAGGGCTGAGTAAGCTATGATAATTTTCAGTGCTGATTATATCAGCATAGAAAAGCAGTCTATTGTGACGTTGAATTCTTGCAGTTAATTACTTATCCTTCCTTAGTAACTAATATTTTTATTTTAAGAATTGATTTTCAATACTTACATTGTGAATATTTGATAGGTGCATGAGTTATGGGTTTAATTACCTTCATGACTCTTGAGAGTTGAATGCATGCATTGGAATAAAAATTGTAATTATTTATCACATAGAATATACAGAAGCCTTTCTATTTATGAACAGGTTACAAGTTCTTAAAGGCTGTTTTTTTTTGTTTGTTTTCTTTTTTTCTTTTTTTTGAGACAGAGTCTCGCTCTGTTGCCCAGGCTGGAGTGCAGTGCTGCCATCTCGGCTCACTGCAAGCTCCGCCTCCTGGGTTCATGCCATTCTCCTGCCTCAGCCTCTCGAGTAGCTGGGACTATAGGGGCCTGCCACCACGCCTGGTTAATTTTTTGTATTTTTAGTAGAGATGGGGTTTCACCGTGTTAACCAGGATGGTCTTGATCTCCTGACCTTATGATCCGCCCCCTCTTGGCCTCCCAAAGTGCTGGGATTACAGGCATGAGCCACCACACCTGGCCAAAGGTCTTAAGGTCAAAGTGCTGGGATTACAGGCATGAGCCACCGCACCTGGCTTAAGGTCTTTTGTTTCTATGTTCAAAGCTGCACTATAAAAATGACTGCTGGCCGGGTGTGGTGGCTCACACCTGTAATCCCAGCAGTTTGGGAGGCCAAGGGGGCGGATCTCTTGAGGTCGGGAGTTCAAGACCAGCCTGACCAACATGGAGAAACTCCGTCTCTACTAAAAATACAAAAATTAGCCTGGTGTGGTGGTGTGTGCCTGTAATCTCAGCAACTTGGGAGGCTGAGGCAGGAGAATCACTTGAACTTGGGAGGCAGAGGTTGTGGTGAGCCGAGATCATGCCACTGCACTCCAGCCTGGGCAAAAAGAGTGAAACTCCGTCTCAAAAAAGACAAAAAAAAAAAAAAGAAAGAAAAAAGAAAGACTGCTAATGACATTTACTGGTGGCATGCAATTTTACCCCTTTTTTCTGGCTCATGGCTGCTTCACATCTATGCAGTTTGGTAATTCAAAACTTTGTTAGTAGTTTCTGTAACATGGCAGGAAGCACTGGATAGTGTGAGACCCAAATGCTTGTCCTGGTACCACTAGGGACTAGATTTGTAACTTTGAACAGGTCCCTCTATCTCATTGGCTCTCAGTTGATCCTCTGTATTCTGAGGGATCCAGACTAGTTCATCTTGATTCAGGTTCTAGTTGAACTCCTCCTTAGGCTATAGATTAAAGCTAAATCACACACATATATGTCACACTGTCTATTCTGAAATATTTTAATGAAATTACAGACAGCATAAAAACTATGCAGTGGCATGGTTTTTCTCCTCCCTTTTTGTATCCTTTTTTGACAAATAGTTTTCTGGTTATTTCTTGGTGTACTGGTCAACCCCCACTCCTCACTCCCACTACCCTGCAACTAAAAACAGGTGGATATTCTGCTTAATGGTATTTATAATTCTAATTAAAGCACACTCCAAGGATGAGAGAAAAAATAAATAGTAATTGTTTAGAAAGACAGGATCTACCTGGATGAATTTACTTAGCCATTTGCAGAACTTCCTATCTCTGGATTAGAGTATATCAATTGACATAGTATTTTACAGTAAACAAAGAATTCCCTAGAATTAAAATTGTGCTAAAAATTATGGATTAAAAATCACACTGAAGTTTGTATGCATACACTTTACATCATACTTGGTGCTATGGACTGAATGTTTGTGTCCTTCCAAAATTCATGTATTGAAATCCTAATTCCAAATGTGGCAGTATTTGGAGGGAAATCTTTGGGAGGCAATTAGATTGTGAGGATAGAGCTCTGATCATGGGATTAGTGTTCTTATAAGAGAAAGCTTGTCTCCTGTCTCTGCTTTTTGTCATGGAAGGATACAAGTAGAAGACAGCCAGCTGTCTTCAAACCGGGAAATGGGCCCTCCGCAGACACCAAATTCGCTGGCACCTTGATTTAGACCTCCCAACCTCCAGAACTGTAAGAAATAGATGTTGGTTGTTTTACCCAGTCTATGGCATTCTGTTATATTAACCTAAATGCTATGAATCTTGGTATCTCCATATTAAAACAGTGGTTATATCACAGAAGGTAGTATTATTTGGATTGCACACAACTTTTTAATGGAAAGAATAGTTACTTTATTGGAATAAATTAAGTACAGCAGCTGACATCCACATAAGTAAACATAATAGATTGTGTTCCCTGAAAACAAACTCTGAGATGGAGAGTTAGGAGCAGGTTTATTGTTAAGTCCTCTTGGGTCATCTACTTGCAAGGAGGTGAGCAAGGAGTAGAGGGAGAAGCTGGCCTCAGTTGAATAGGGGGAGAAGCTGATCTCAGCAACCCTACAGAGAGTTCGGAAGCAGAGATAGACTTCAGAGTTGTTCCAAATTGAGGTAAGGAGGCTAAAGCTTTCCATGTCTTTTTCAGCCAGCCATTAGCCATGAGACAATCCTTGGGGGGAGGCATGAGCTGAGGTTGAGGCAATGGCGTTCAGTCAAAAAGGATGACTAGTGAGGGACTCAGCTGTCAGCTATTAGCATATGATGAATCCATCTGTCTTCCTTTTTCACCCTAATAGCATATAAGCCAAGAAAATATAGGTGGAGCACAACAGTATTCACTCTCTATCCTGCTCTTTTTTTTTTTTTTTTTTTTTTTTGAGACAGAATCTCACTCTGTCGCCCAGGCTGGAGTGCAGTGACGCGATCTCGGCTCACTGCAACCTCTGACTCCTGGGTTCAAGCCATTCTCCTGCCTCAGCCTCCCCAGTAGCTGGGATTACTGGCACGAGCCACCGTGCCCGGCTAATTTTTTGTATTTTTTTAGTAGAGATGGGGTTTCACCATGTTGACCAGGCTGATCTTGAACTCCTGACCTTGTGATCTGCCCGCCTCGGCCTCCCAAAGTGCTGGGATTACAGGTGTGAGCCACCGCGCCCGGCCTACCCTGCTCTTTCCAGTGTCCCTTATAGTAAGTTTGCCCCACCTAGGAAAGTTTGTCCTGAAATCTGGTTGGCCATACTTATCTTACTTCCTGCAGAACATTCTCAACATCAAGAAATGTTGGAATGGTTTCTCATCCGCACAACTGACATTTTGGGCGAAACAGTTCTTTGTTGTTGTTGTCCAGAGCATTTAAAAATGCTTAGTGGCATTCCAGTGTCTACTCATTAGATACAAGCAACACACCAACCACATTACTGAGATAGCCAAATGCCTCGGTAGATAAAAAGGGGTGCCTGGAGAATTCGGACCTGCCTCACAAGTGTTTACATCGAGGCTTTTGTGCAGATGAGGGAACCTGCCCGGGGCTTGTCTGGGCATGCCCATAGTGGACTGGAGCCCAACATGGGCGCTGGGGGAAGTGGGTGGAGCCACAGGGTATGTGCACCTGATGCAGGGGAGGAGCCTGCTCTCTTCGGCTCCTGTGGTGACCTGGGATTCAATCTGTGAGGTGGAGGGCCTGTTAGGAGGACATCATCTCACTTTGTTGAGGTCGTTTTTTCTTTTTTTCCTTTTTGCCCCGTAAAATCCTGCTCTACTCACCCTTCAATGTATCCGCATGCCTAATTTTTCCGGGTTGTGTAATAAGAACCCAGGTTTTAGCTGAACTAGGGAGCAAAGGACTACAACATTATGACAATAAAAATGACTTCAGAGGTTGCTAAATATTTGTTGGAGAGAAACATTTCTTGATGTCGAGAACCACTTAGGATCACTGAACTTCAAAGATGATTGAATCTCTAGGTAAGTCTGTGATGCCAAGTCCAAGGACCTAGTTAGGAAAACCCGGCACTCCAACACATGAGGTGGAGACGTATTATATCCTAAATATTTTTGATTCCTGGACTCCACTGAGCCCTGACAGACTGCAGAATGGCCGCCCATTCTCTATTAAGAGCTAGCACTACCTCTGTGCCAGAAGACACTACAGAGCCCTTCTCATCTCCTGGTTATCAGGCTGATAAGTAGGGCTATGTTACAGCTTAATCCAACTGGACATGCAATGAGCATGATAATAGAGGTATGACACTATACCTCAAAGAAACTACAAGAAGTAGCCAGAATGTACAAACAGGAGCTGAACAAATACCTGTGTGACTAGATGTTGAAGATGCTTGACTAAGGAGATTAGATCATAAAACTAGACAAGGAAGAGTTATTGACTTGGGAGCACTCTTCCAGAACACTGAATTTAATATCTATCTTAGTCCTTTCCAGCTGCTGTGACAAAATATCAGAAACTGAGTGACTGATAAACAACAGAATTTATTGCTCACAAGTTCTGGAGGGTGGGAAGTCCAAGGCCAAGGCAAATCTGGCATCTGGCAAGGGCCTGTTTCCTGATTCATAGATGACACCTTCTAGCTGTCTCCTCACTTGGTGAAAAACAGGAGGGCCTATTTCTGAGCCTCTTTTATAAGGACACTAATCCCATTCACAAGGGCTCCACTCTCACAATCTAACCAGTTCCCAAAGGCCCCACACATTAGTGGTTAGGTTTTCAACATATGAATTTTGGGGAGCTCTGAAATTCAGTCCATGGTGACACCCTAGCAAGAACTTCAGGGAATGGTGTCAACTCACTGCTTGGGCGCCCCCTAGAAACATGGAGAAAGCAATGGCCCATTCTGAATAGTTTTTATAACGTTATGATAGACAGCAGACAAAAGGATTAAAAGGCTTAGGAAGGTGGAAATGCAGGAATGGATAGATGAGACAAGCAAGACCTACCAGAGGATTCTATCTCATGACAAGGCTATCAGGAATATGCCGGTGAGATAGGTAATGGCGTCATTCAAAAGTTCAGTGGTGGTTTTCCTCTGTAGACTATCACTGATTGTAAGAGAGGTTGTCATGGAGCCTGTTGATAGTAATGGGGAAGATGGGGTCATGATTCAATAGTGGCCAAATGGGAGACTTAATAACCAGAAGCCAGGGAGTCATAATTACTGTAATAAACAGCCATGTCCTAGTGGCAACCAAGAGGACTTGACCTCCAATGAGTATGAAGAAGACTAACAGAATATAGTGTCCCTAGGCATCACTAGGAACAATGAATGTACATATATATATATAAAATCAAATAAAGGAAAGGATAATTGGTAGGAGGCTGAGAACATTGCCTCAATAAAAACTCATGCTACCTTGTTATTGAATTAGAGCCAGATTTCAGACATATAATCTACTGGCTGAAGAGTTGGCTAGATATCTGGAAAGAAGAAACCTGTAATACCATGGCAAGCATGTACTGTGAGATTTCCTCTGATTCTTCCCTAAAGGGACCTCTGGCCATTTACTCTGGTAACTGTACACTAGGAAAAAAGGAATAATGAGACACTTAAAGGACTCCTGGGCACAAGTTCTGATTTAATATTGATACCCAGAGACCCATATCATCATCATATCCCCTTTATTAGAAAGGGGGGCACATGGGGCCAGGTGATAAACAGGCATCTGGTCAAAATCTGGCTCATAGTGGGTCCAAAAGGCCCATAGACTCACTTGATGATTACTTCTTCAGTCCCCAACAATATAATTAGTACTGACATACTTCGCAATTGGAGTGTCTTCCACGCTGAGTTACTGGCCCATGGGGTAAAAGATTTCATAGTGGTCAAGATCAAATGTAGACTTTTGAATCTTCCTTCTTCCCATCCAATCTAGTAAATGAAAAACAATATTACAACCCAGGGGGAGGATACAGCAGATTAGTGCTAATCTTAAAGATCTAAAGGATACAGAGTGGTTGGAACCTATTATATTTCCATTTAATTGGGCGATCAGGCTCCTGCAAAAACAAGATACATTCTGAACAACGACTGAAGACTACTGCAAGCTCAACCAAGTAGCAGCCACAATTAATGCTGCTGTGTCGGCTGCGGTATCTTTGGTATTTCAGAGGGGAAAAAAGGCCAGATTGATGTTAAATTGCTCTAGCATAGACGTATCATATGGTACACCCATAGCACAAGGCTATAAAGGATTGTTCTCCAACTTTTCTGTGCACAAAAATAGGCAGAGTGCTTCATTAAATGCAGATTTCTTGGTCCAAAAGTTTTGGAGCATGTGGGAGGTGAAGCCTAAGATTGTGCATTTTAATGGGAAGCCCAGGTGATTCTAATACGGGTGTCCTCAGGCCACACATTGGAATATTGACCTAAAAGCAAGCTCTGAGACTTCACTCAGGGGATATCACTTGACCCCATTGCTAATTACCTCATCTGCTGAGTAAGGCTCATAATTCCTCCCCTGCCTACCTCAGAGAATTGTTGCCAATATTCTTAGACAACTACTTGGGCTACTACTTGGTTAAGTTTCTGGAAGCCCATTGTTATTTATTATGATCCATTCAGTTTTTATAGGCACCTGGCTGATGAATTTAAATGGGGATATGCAGCTGGGCACGGTGGCTCACTCCTGTTAATCCCTCACTTTGGGAGGGTGAGGTGGGTGGATCACCTGAGGTCAGGAGTTCGAGACCAGCCTGACCAACGTGGTGAAACCCCACCTCTACTAAAAATACAAAAATTAGTCAGATGTGGTTGTGCATGCCTTTAGTCCCAGCTACTTGGGAGGCTGGCCAGGAGAATTGCTCCAACCCGGTAGGCAGAGGTTGCACTGAGCCAAGATCATGCCATTACACTCCAGCCTGGGCAACAGAGAGAGACCTCATCTAAAAAACTAAATAAATAAATGGGGGTATGCTGGGGACCACCACCCTTGCATTTTTTAAGTCTTTGAGAGTGACACCAATTTGTCATTTCTTGCATGAAATGAAATATTAATTTTTTTTTTTTTAAGAGACGGAGTCTTGCTCTGTTGCCCAGGCTAGAGTGCAGTGGTGCCATCTCGGCTCACTGCAACCTCCGCCTCCTGGGTTCATGCCATTCTCCTGCCTCGGCCTCCCGAGTAGCTGAGAGTACAGGCGCCCGCCACCACGCCCGGCTAATTTTTGGATTTTTAGTAGAGATGGGGCTTTACCGTGTTAGCCAGGATGGTCTCGATCTCCTGACCTCGTGATCCGCCCGCCTCGGCCTCCCAAAGTGCTGGGATTACAGGTGTGAGCCACTGCGCCTGGCCTTGAAATATTGTTTTTAATTTACTATTTTGGAGAACAGGCTCCAGTGGTTGTGGGCAGTTAGCAGTGAATGATGCAGCTGTCAATTATCTGCAGGTGATATTTCCAGTAGTTGTGGGATGGGAATGTAGAGGCCAAAAGGGAAAGCTTCCCCTTCACCCTCTGAAAGTTCACTGAAAAACCAATTCACAAAAGGCAGATTAATTGGAGAAAAGGTATACAGATTTATATAATGTGTACACACCAGAGCCTTTAGAATGAAGACTCAAAGATACAAAAAAATTATCCATTTTTATGCTTCAATTCAACACAGTATGTGTAACTGAGCATAGTAGCTTAACCTCAAACCATGTTATAAAACATTTTTTTCCTTTCCCCTTTCCTTCTCCTCCCTCCCCTTTCCTTCTCCTCCCTCCCCTCAGTTTCAAGATGTAGCTCTGAGATATACTTTACAGCTTCCAAATGTTTTCTTTACCTTCCATTTTCCACTTTATGCCCCCATGCCTTATGCATACTCATTTACCTGGATGCTTGTTAAGCGCACACCATACTCACGTATCTGGTCGTATATTTCCTTACAAGCTTCACGGGTCAGATCCTAATATGGACCAGACACCTCCAGAATTCTCTCTCCAATAAAAGATTACTTGAAGGCCAGAACCCACTCTCGGCTAGAGATTAGCTGCAAGATTGACTGTGATTAATCTGTAACCTCTTTGGGCCACGATGGCCCCTTCACCAGATGAAACAATAATTCAAGATGAGCCATCGGAACAAGTCACATTGCCTGGCACCTCCTATCCCTGCCTTGCCTCTTCTGCATTCCAAACCCTTAAAAAAAAAAAAACTCCTGCATTCCTTCCACAAATTGAAGAGTGGAATTGTTTTCTGCCCTTCCCCTTGCTGGCACAGATAATAAAGTCTCACCCTTTTTTTTTTTTTTAATCATACCTTGTTATTATTTTGGTTTATTTCTACAAGTGGCAAGCAGCCGTACGCTTTTGCTGGTTACATAGGGACAGCCATGTAGAAATAGGATTGGACTAAAAGATATGAGCTAATGATAATGGACTGAGTGGGGAAACTCCGCAGGACTTCTCTGTCTAGACTCTTCTTAGCCTCTCTGAGAATACATTCCTTCTCTCTGGGTGTGCAGCAGGGCCTTCTCTGGAACGGGGTTCTTCGACCTACAGTAAAACAAGGTAGGTCAAATGATTTCTTTATGGCTAGTTTTTACACAGAGAAGTAGAAAGAAAGAGTAATATTTTTGGGCTTTATGTCTGGCTTTAAGGAAAAGGGGTTCTGGTTCCTATGATGCACCTTGGGGAGGAGGGATTCTAGTTTCTATGGCTAGCATTTGGGAGAATGGGACTGAGATACAGGAGGGCAGGTCAGAGAAAAACTTTTGCTTCTGAGGCTATCATTTTGGAGTATTGTTTTCTGAGCCCCAACAGGTTTAAGAACGCTTTAAGGGGAGCTCTGGATGGAGAACCATAGTATCCACCAAAGTAACCAGTAGGGCACATCAATGTGTGTATGCATTTATACATGCATGCACACGCATGCGCCTACAGATGCTTGTGTTTTAAGAGACTTTTCTTCTATCTGTGCAATCAAGATGTCACAGCCTTCAGAGTGGTTCTGAGATTCGATATAGTTTAGGTCACAGGTTATGGCACAAGGAGTGCTGGTCTTGAGAGATCAAGGAATATGCAGCTCTTACTCTCAAAGGGCCACTTCACAATAACACGGCTACTGTAAGTCCTTGTCCACTTTCACAACTCTGGTAGCTGAGTACCATACTCTGTTGTTTGCTTTGATTTCTGGTGTAAATTGCTTGGCAGTTTCACTAGTATTATCTCAGTTGATCTTGGCAACCATTCTCTCAGGTAGGGAGAGAAGGAATTATGAGCTTAATTCAGCAGATGAGGAAATGAGGACTCCGAAAGGTCAAATGATTTGTGCCAGGTAGAGTTTCAGAGCTTGCTTTTAGGTCAATGTTTCAATGTGTGTGGCCTGAGGGGGCACCTGAGTGATAATTACCTGAGCTTCTTATTAAAATGTGCATTCTTTTTTTTTTGAGACGGAGTTTCATTCCTGCTGCCCAAGCTGGCGTGCAATGGCAAATTCTTGGCTCACTGCAACCTCCACTTCCCAGGTTCAAGTGATTCTCCTGCCTCAGCCTCTCAAGTAGCTGAGATTACAGGCATGTGCCACCATGCCTGGCTAATTTTGTATTTTTAGTAGAGATGAGGTTTCTCCATGTTGGTCAGGCTGGTCTTGAACTCCCGACCTCAGGTGATCCACCTGCCTCGGCTTCCCAAAGTGCTGGGATTAAAGGAGTGAGCCACTGCGCCCAGCCAAAATGTGCATTCTTAGGCCTTGCCTTCCCAGCCAAAATGTGCATTCTTAGGCCTTGCCTTCCATATGCCAACTCCAAAACTTTTGGACCAGGAAATCTGCATTGATATAAAGCATCCTACCAATTCTTGTGCACAGCAAAATCAGAGAACAATCCCTCTATGTTTGTTCTATGATTTGAATGTTCTTCCCCTCCAAAACTCAGGTTGAAACTTAATCTCCAATGGGTCAGTACTGAGAGGTGCATTCTTTAAGAAGTGATTGGGTAATGAGGTCTCTGGCTCAATGAATGGATTAATCCATTCATGGATTAATGGATTCATGTGTTAATAAATTAATGGGTTATCACAAAAGTGGACTAGTGGCTTTATAAGAAAAGGAAGAGGCCAGGTGCAGTGGCTCATGCCTGTTATCCCAGCACTTTGGGAGGCAGAGGCAGGCAGATCACGAGGTCAGGAGTTTGAGACCAGCCTGACCAACATGGTGAAACCCCATCTCTACTAAAAATACAACTCTCCTGCCTCAGCCTCCTGAGTAGCTGGGCTAATTTGCTGGGCGTGGTGGCACCTGCCTGTAATCCCAGCTACTCAGGAGGCTGAGGCAGGAGAATTGCTTGAACCAGGGAAGCGGAGGTTGCAGTGAGCTGAGATTGTGCCACTGCACCCCAGCCTGGGCGACAAAGCGAGACTCCATCAAGAAAAAAAAAAAAAAAGAAAGAGAAAGAAAAAGAGAGAGAGAGAGGGAGCGAGAGAGAGGAAGGAAGGAAAGAAGAAAGGAAGGAAGGAAGGAAAGAAGGAAGGAAGGAAGAAAAGGAGGAGAGAACTGAGCTGGTATATTTAGCCTTCTCACCATAGAATGCCATGCAACACCTCAGTTCTCTGCAGAGCGTTCCCACCAGCATGAAGGCCTTACCCAGGTGCATCCACTTGACCTTGGTCTTCTGTGCCCCCATAATTGTAGGAAATAAATTTCTTTTCTTTATAAATTACCCAGTTTCAAGTACTCTGTTATAAGCAACAGCAAGCGGGCCAAGACACCTCACTACTCAAAATTTTTAGATATCATCTGAGAGCATGTTGGGAATGCAGAATCTCAGGCCTCCCTTTGAATTACTAAATCAGATCTGCATTTTTACAAGACTTCAAGGCTGCTTTTATGCAAACCAAAATTTTAGAGCCATTGTTCTATGGTGGTGCTTCTCCAGCTTTAGAGTGTGTCAGAATCAGCTGAAGTGCTTGTTAAAAGTTTGCTGGGCCCTCTCCTCAGTTTCTGAATCTGAGCATCTGGAGTGGGGCTGGAGAATTCACATTTCTAACAAGTTACCAGGTGATGCTGATGCCATTAGGACAGAGACCACATTTTAAGAACTGCTGCTCCAGGACAGAGATTTTCAAATAGGAGTACTCATTAGAGTCACCTAGGGAGTTCTTAAAAGTAGCTAGATGCTGGCTGGGCACAGTGGCTCACACCTGTAATTCCAGCACTTTGGGAGGCCAAGGCAGGTGGATCACCTGAGGTCAGGAGTTCGAGACCAGCCTGGCTAACATGGTGAAACTCCGTTTCTATTAAAAATACAAAAAATTAGCTGGGTGTGTTAGTGTGTGCCTGTAATCCTAGTTACTCAGGAGGCTGAGGCAAGAGAATCGCTTGAACCCGGGAGGCAGAGGTTGCAGTGAGCTGAGATCGCACCTTTGCACTCCAGCTTGGGCAACGAGAGCGAAACTCTGTCTCAAAACAAAAACAAAAACAAAACAAAACAAAACAAAACAAAAACATAGCTTGATGCCGTGAATTAGGTATCTGGAGATGGGGCACAGGCATCTAGACTTTTAAAATCTTCCAGGTGATTTGTATGTGCAGCAGGGTTAAAAACTTAAGTTCTGTGGAAGCAGGACTTCATTGTAAGACCATGTGCGTTCCACTATGCCCTGCTGCCTATCTGCAAAGCAGAAGCTGGTGCAATCACCTCAAAGTGAAAAATATTAATTCACTGTATTGGTGTGTGAACACGGAATTCTTGTATGAAGGCCTCCCATCACCCCACGTTGTTAGAAGTATGAAGTAGAAGGCTAGCTTTCTATTAGGCCTCTGTTTTCTCTTTCTGGTTCGTTGTTGGAACATCTAACTTCCCACCTACAACTTGGATAAACCGTCAGTGCAATACATCTTGTTCCTTACATTTTATTCTTGTATTTTTGATTATTTTGTCTGATGACTTTGGCTTTAGTCCCGGACAGCCTGTTTGAGTGTTTAAATGAAAGCGTGTAGGTGTGCATTTAATATAATGCAGGACTGCCCTCTCACCCCCTCCTCAGCCTCACCATTTGCTGTGAAATAAAATTCTTATTTCAAGGTCCTCAATTCCAAATTATTTGAAGAATTTCAATTGGTGATTACATTCAGAATTTGATTGACTCTAACAGTGCACATATTCTCCTATGTTGATCCATAAAAATGTGTGTCGGCCGTGCACGGTAGCGCATGCCTGTAATCCCAGCACTTTGGGAGGCTGAGGCAGGCGGATCATGACGTCAGGAGATTGAGACCATCCTGGCTAACATGGTGAAACCGCATCTCTACTAAAAATACAAAAAGTTAGCGGGGCATGGTGGCATGCACCTGTAGTCCCAGATACTCGGGAGGAAGGAGAATCACTTGAACCCAGAGAGGCGTGAGGTTGCAGAGATTGCTGCTGCAGCTGCACTCCAGCCTGGGCGACATGAGTGAAAGCCCAAGTGAAAAAAGAAAAGAAAGAAAGAAACAAACAAAAACATACAAGAAAAAAAAATACAAGAAAGTCCAAGTGGGGGAGATTTAATAGCAGCCACCGGCTTAGAGAGCTACCAGTAAGACTTTGACACCTGCTGGCGTTCTACTACCTGAAAACCCTGACTCCCAGTCAATAGGCAGTGACATTGTTTGCTACATGCACCAGAAGTCATATAACTGCAAAGTCTGACCTGTAGCTAGTAATCTTGCTGTATGTGGGTGAAGCTGGATAATTAACTTCCTTTTTTGAGACTTGGGAAGAGCTTGAGTAGGCTATCATGAGACTCTCCTGAGCATAGTGGCTACTGCGGAAGAGCTCTTACTTTTGATTTTCATTAAGATAAGAATGCTGTGTCAAAGCCAGGCAACTCTCTCTTCCTCACTGTTTCAAGAGATCTAGAGAATTACAACATTACTGTCACTACATAATGAATGCCACTATCTTTCCCACCTGCATTTTAAGGGGTGACGAAAAGAATCCGGGGATATTATTTAATGCTGAAATGTCCTGTATTCTGGCTAGTGTGACAACAACAACAACAACAACAAAAAGACTAGATGTATTTTTCTGTGATCTCCAGTCTTTGCATCTATGATTCTATTACTGGTGGCCACTGTGGTCCTTTCAGACTGAACAGGATTGGATTATCATGCAAGATTGTTCTCAGAAAGAAAACCTTTTTGAAACATACTATTCAATTTTGGGAGCATAATTGCAACAAATATGATTATCCAGTCATCAGTTTCTGGTTTCATTATGGACCACATGAAAGCCAGATGTGTACACGCACGCAAAGATCTCTGGAGACTGATTTATTGTGGCAGTTCAACTGTTCACGGCTTGTACTTTGCAGAGCACTTGAAGGGATTTTCTTCAGAGGAAATTGACTCAATGCATTTGAACATGTTTTTGCTTGTGATTGGTTATGTAGTAGGGACTTCAAGCTCAATTTGGATAAGAATCTTACTCTTTGAATTACTTCTTTAATCTGCCATTCAACTACATCTTGCTTGCAATCCTGAGCGTCCTCCCACTTACCTCTTCAATCATTTTTATCAATAAATACTTTAGAAAAACATTGAATTTTTGTTGAGCCGTGTTTATAATTTTTCATTTTTTGGTTTCCTCAGCTGTAAAATGAGATTGATGAAAATACATATATATGAATGTGGCTGATGTATGTTCTATAAATATAATAAATAGCTAAAGCAATGTCAGTTTCAAAAAGCAATCCTTAGAAAATATTCAAATAGACTCACTACATTTTTTTCCCCTACAATGTCAAATTGTGATTTCCTAGAGGATAGAGTCTATGCCTTCTGTATCATTGGTACACATAGGGGCACTGAATAAAATAGTTTGCACAAAAGTCACTCTGGAAATACAATGAACGCATCTGTGCAACCTAATCTAAATCAATTGATTGGTCAAACAGTTGTCAGGGTTTTGGGGTATATATCAGCAACTTTAGAAAATTAGAGGTACATGAGAGCTATACGTCTCCCCTTGCTACCAGGTGGTATGTTATAATGAGAGCAAGTCTCTTGCCACATTCTGGTACATAGGCAAACGCTCATTAGTGAGCAGGCACAAACACTGTTGCACAACCTATTTCTGTAAATGGTTCCTACTCTCTGTCCCTCTGGGAATCCTAGGCACTTAGGAAAAGCACTTTGCATGAAAGGTTTTTTTGCGAGACAAAGACACAATATTATGAAGGCAGAGTCAGTAAGCATGTTAGTAGGCTCAGCTGACAGAATTTCTCATACAGCAGCAGCCTATAGATCACAAGGAACAGAGTTCTAGAATTAGGGTGCTACTTCTAATGTGTAAAGTTGCTGGTCTTTCCAGATTATCCATTTTTCTTCAGAAAAGTCTTGAGGTAAACTCTTTCTAGACAACCATAAATCCTCATGCTAACTAACCAACTTTGTGGTGCAGATTTAGAAAGCTGCATCTGGAAGGCTTGTCGTAGAGACTTTTGGAGTGAGGGCTTCTGAGATGGCCTAGATGGGATCCTTCAGATGCTAACTAATCACATCTGGAGTGCACATTCCTGATTAGGACAATTCAAATGTAACTGTCAGAACATAGTATTTAGGAGAAAATTAATTCACATGCTGCCTATGCTGAAATTTCTAAAATTGAATTATAAAAAACATAAAAATTCTTCTCATCCTTTGTCTCAAATATAGTCATGAATCACTTAATGATGGGAATGCATTCTGAGAATTGTGTCATTGACTAATTTTGTTGTTTTGCGAGCATTATAGCGTGAACTTACAAAAACCTAGGTGGTATAGCCTATTACACATCATCTCCAGCTCCCTTATATCATTTGACCACCATTGTATATGTGGTTCATTGTTGACTGAAATGTCCTTATGTGGTGCATGACTGTATCCTCTGAAGTGACACTGTTCTTAGGATGGTTGATTCTGAGGGTTTCTGTCTTTATAATTTGGGGAGAGGAGTCTGAGAACAAGTCTAAAGATGCCAGACTTCCTTTCCTGTCCTGGTGTGGGTTTGTTTGGGATCCACTCTTCTTGACTCTTTTTGAAGCCAGAGTCTTATTGGCTCCTTGTGAGTTGCAGTTATGTTCGTTGGACACATTGCAAAACCAAAGCAAATTGCCTCGGTGATGCAGATTAAAAGACCAAAATGCCAGACAGAGTGAATAATATGATCTACAAGATGCTTTTCTGTACTCTAACCAAGTTGTCTGTGGTCCCAGAAATGTTGATGAGAGGTCTGCGAACTCTGGTTCTAGAGTCAAATCGGCACTTCAGCTTTTCTTTACTTTGTAAAGAAAGTTTATTAGAACACGGCCGTGTCTGTTCATATATATATTGTCTAGTTCTGCTTTCACATTATAACAGCAGAGTGGAACAGTTGAGACAGAGATGGTACGTGTCCTCCAATGCGAAATATATTTATTATTTGACTTTACAGAAAAAAGTTTGCTGACTCCTGCTACAGATTGTAATGAGGCAGTAAAAATACGCACTTGTGTCTCAATTTTGTCATCTTTAAATAAAGGTAGTAATATTACTTATCTCATAGGGTGTTGTAATGATAAGTGTTCATTAAATGTTAGCTGTTAAAGGAAAGCACATAAACAAACTGTGCTCAATATTCTCAGTGGATAGTTCTCTGGGAGACTCCTTCTTATGTGTGTCTGCTGATTTTTCTTCATCTTCCTCTGCAGTACTACAGGGAAAGACCATTGGTGTCACTCAGGAAGACTTCCCACCGTCTCCATCAGGCATTGGAAGTCCCCTGCCTACCCACAGACCTGTGAGTGCCATTTGATATGATCTGAATGTTTGTGTCCCTCCAAAATTCATATGTTGAAGCCTGCCCTCCAAGGTAATGTCATTAAGAGGTGTGGCCTTGGCTGGGCACCATGGCTCATGCCTGTAATCCCAGCACTTTGGGATACTGAGGTGGGTGGATCACAAGGTCAGGAGTTCGAGACCAGCCTGTCCACTATAGTGAAACACTGTCTCTATTAGAAATACAAAATTTAGCCAGGCATGGTGGCAGGTGCCTATAGTCCCAGCTACTCGGGAGGCTGAGGCAGGAGAATCACTTGAACCTGGGAGGCAGAGGTTGTGGTGAGTCGAGACTGTGCCACTGCACTCCAGACAGAGCAAGACTCCATCTCAAAAAAAAAAAAAAAGAAAAAAAAAAAGAAAAAGAAAAGAAAAAGAGGTGTGGCTTTTGGGATCTGATTAGGTCATGATGGCTCTGCCCTCATGAATGTGACTAGTGCCCTTGTAAAAGGACTTACGGGGGTATATACCCAAAGGATTATAAATCATGCTGCTATAAAGACACATGCACACGTATGCTCATTGCGGCACTATTCACAATAGCAAAGACTTGGAATCAACCCAAATGTCCATCAGTGACAGACTGGATTAAGAAAATGTGGCACATATACACCCATGGAATACTATGCAGCTATAAAAAAGGGTGAGTTCATATCCTTTGTAGGGACATGGATGCGGCTGGAAACCATCATTCTCAGCAAACTATCACAAGAACAGAAAACCAAACACCGCATGTTCTCACTCATAGGTGGGAATTGAACAATGAGATCACTTGGACACAGGAAGGGGAACGTCACACACCGGGTCCTATGGTGGGGAGTGGGGAGGGAGGAGGGATAGCATTAGGAGATATACCTAATGTAAATGACGAGTTAATGGGTGCAGCACACCAACATGGCACATGTATACATATGTAACAAACCTGCAAGCTGTGCACATGTACCCTAGAAATTAAAGTATAACTTAAAAAAAAAAAAAGAAAAGAAAAAGGGCTTATGGTAGCCTGTTAGCCCCTTCTGCCATGTGATGATTCAGCAAGGTGTCATTTACTAAGTAAAGCAGGAGCTTTGACCAGACACCAAATCTGCTGGCACCTTGATCTTGGGCTTTCCAGCTTCCAGAACTGTGAGGAATAGATTTTTATTGTTCTATATTACCCAATCTAAGCTATTTTTTGTTATGGCAGCCCAAATGGACTAAGACACCATTCACAGGCTTTCTGTCTTTCCCAAGGCTGTACTGCAAAAGCATCTACTTTTATTGTGCCATCTTTCTCTATTACTTTTTCTCTTCTACCTGCTGATTCTGTTCCAACAGTGATTTACAACCTAGTTCATGGCTTGATGAAATGGGTCAGTAGTGCTGATACGGTTTAGATCTGTGTCCCCACTCAAATCTCAAATTGTAAACCCCATTGTTGGATGTGGGGCCTGGTGGGATCTGACTGGATCACGGAGGTGGATCCTTCTTGAATGGCTTAGCACCATCCCCTTGGTGCTGTTTTTGTGACAGAGATCTGGTTGTTTAAAAGTGTGTGGCACCCCGTCCACTCACTTTCTCTCTTGCTCCTGCTCTCTCACCATGGGATGTGGCTGCTCCCTCTTTGCCTTCTGCCATGACTGGAAGCTTCCTGAGGACTCCTTAGAAGAACCCACTATGCTTCCTGTACAGAACCGTGAGTCAATTAAACCGTTTTTTAAAAAATAAATTATCCAGTTTCAGATATTTCTTTATAGCAACGTGAGAACAGCCTAATACAAATGCAACACAATTTTGACCTGTGGCAGATTAGAAATGTGTTAGAAGTTGTGGTTTCTTTATACAGGTATTTTAGATCTAGACACTGTGTTGGGAGGGCAGGCGGGGGGAGTTCAATGCACCTAGTCAGGAGTTTGAACCTCCTTTTGATAGGGAATTCCAGCTTGTGGATGCTGCAGACCTATTTCTGGAGCTGGGGCAAGAGTGTAGTAATCAGAAAAGAAACGCTCTCTACAAATGTTGGCTTCCACAGGTAAAAGGCCAGTGGATGAACAGGGAGATGCTGCCAGTCTGTTTTACCTGGCACATGAATAAGCTTGCACAAGATTTGCTTGACTCTTCTCATGTTATCAGACCTCGTTACAGTCCAGACCAGTGGCCACAGCTCAACAGCAAGCTTGCAATTTTAGCAGACTTCATTTTCCAGTTTCAGCCAGTGCTTGAAAAATATTCATAACTCAGAGAGATGTGCAATTTCATGAAGGATTACAGGTTCTGTATACCAGCTCTTAAAAAAAAAGTGGTTAGTCAGTGAAAGTTAGACACTGAGATGGAGAGCAACTGAAGAGGTAGGAACTAAGCTGTTGATACTTTTGTAGGAAAAGCAAGTTTTCGAAGACCAGCCATATTGCAACGCATTGATAAGTTTTATTTAAACAGCATATGCTCTGCCGACCCATGAGTTGTCAGGGTTCCCATTCTCCTGTATTAGAGCAGTAAAAGGGATGCAGACTCAGAGAATCTTAAAAAAAAAAATCAACCTATTTATTTCTTCACACTGCCCCCTCCCCCACAGACTTCGCACAACAGAATTTTATTGCTAAAGATAATTACTGTGTTCTTTCCAACCCTGCAGTCTATTCCCGGTGAAAAATCACTGGCCTCTGACTGGGTCTGAGTCTTTTATTTTTCCTTTTGGAGGTACTTATCTCCAGTGAGGCCAGGGGAATTATGCTAAGAATAGTAATATCCAGAAAATAAAGGGCCATTAAAGCCTTTTTTAGCTGTGACCAATAGGTAGCATCTGGTCAAGAACAGACCCTCTGCAAAATTCCAGCCTAGGCTACATTTGTAATCTTTGTACAAGGAGTTGGCAGAAAAATAGAGAATGCTAATTTTAGCTGTTTAATCATTTCAGGAGATCAATTTATATAAAACTAGCCCACAAAAAGAAAAGTCCAGGAATTATAAAAAGGACGCTTATTTATTTTATTTTATATTTCACAGACCTTAGTTCTCCAGAAAAGGTAATTAACCAGAAAGTATAATTCTGATTATACTTTCATGGGCGGCCTGGAGGCGGATGTTGCTTTCCTGGCTGCACAGTCTGGTACTCTTAAGACGCACACTTAAGCCTCTTTTGGCAGCTTCTCTTCCTCACTGCAGTTTGCCACTATTTTATGACTGCTCTTCTTTTCCATATGCTGCTTACCTTGCCACTAAATTCTGTGTGGGCGACAAAATCCATGCTTAAAATAAGTAATAGGGATTAATTTTTTAGCTGAAAGATCATTCTCAGATAAATCTTTGGTTCTTTATCACAGCTCTGTTGCTAACTATAGTGATTCGTTTCCTAACTCCATTTTTTTTTTTTTTTTTTGCATTGCAAAGCAATTTAACGGCACTGAAGCAGTTTGAAAAAGAAAAAAATAACGTTCTACTCTTAATCCCATGATCCAAAACAACTTCTTTTATTCATATTCTCTTCCAGATAATGCCCACAAGCACATATCTTTTTTACAGTTGTAAACATTGTGTGCATACAACTGTGTATTCTGTTTTTTATGCTATAGATTATGTTTTACACATTTTGGCCAATTGCTAGTCATGACAAATATATTTGACAACTGTGAAAATTCTGTGGAGTGGATGGGATACAGTATCCTTAACGGTTTCTTTATGATTAGTATAAAATATTTTCCTCCTCTTTTCTCTTCTTCCCTTCACCTTCTTCCTCTTCCTCCTTCTCCTCCCACCTCAAACCTCTTCCCTTCTCCTCCCCCATCCTCCTCCTTCCATCCACCTGTTCTTCCTTTCGCCCTCCTCCTCTTTCTTATTTTCCATCTTCTTTCCCTCTTCTTCTGTATCCTTCTCCTTTTCCTCTTCCTTATCCTCCTCCTGATTGTTTCAGCTCCTCCCTGTTATTAGAGATATAATAAAGAACTTTACATGTATATTATATATGGATATATATACTTATCCATAATTCATATATATGTTTATATATGTGTGTGTGTGTATATATGTCCTATATATAAGGACATATATACACACACACACACATACATGTCCTATATATAAGGATATATATATATATATCCATCAGCCGAGAACATAGGTTTTTTTTCCATAGAGATGAACATATATGAGATATTACTAGGAGAGAAAAAGAAACTTGAATTTCGTAACAGTCACCTAGATACAAAAACAACAGGAATGCATACAAATTAACTTGAGAAATGCTAAAGTAAATAATAAAATGTAAGTATTGAATTATTTGAAATTTTAAGTTTCCTAAAAACGGTTCCTATAATAAACAGAATATCGTGGCTGGGCGTGATTGCTCATGCCTGTAATCCCAGCACTTTGGGAGGCCAAGGCGGGCAGATCACCTGAGGTCAGGAGTTCGAGACCAGCCTGACCAACATGGTGAAACCCCGTCTCTACTAAAAATACAAAAATTAGCTGGGCGTGGTGGTGCCTGCCTGTAATCCCAGCTACTCAGGAGGCTGAGGCAGGAGAATCGCTTGAATCTGGGAGGTGGAAGTTGCAGTGAGCCGAGATCGTGCCTCTGCACTCCAGCCTGGGTGACAGAGCAAGACTCCGTCTCAAAATAAATAAATAAATAAGTAAATATAAAAATAAATAAACAGAATATTGCAACTGATACAAAATTTGCTGTATTTGAAACACACTTCACCCTGTAAAATTTATAAACAAAATTCTGAAGCGTTGACAGTACCCAAAGTACTTTAAAAAGTGCATTTTACAAGTGTATCAACATTTAAAAATATCATTAATAAAATATACACAGAACATGCTGTAAAATGAGTCCGAAATTAACTGCAAAATACATGCAGCATATTTTATTATTTCAAGTGTTCTAAACGTAGGCAGAATTAGGTTTTAGGATTTAAATCTTCATTTCCTAAGAAGTTCTTAGGTTTTCTGCTTCACTATTTCAACTTTTCAACTTGAAGTGTTCTTTGTAGTTGCTTCTGATACTTTTCACCTTTTGGGGGCCCCGACAAAGTATGTGGCACAGAATGAGCAGTGGCTCCATGTGGTGTTATAGAGAAAAAATTTAAAAGAGAAAAAGAACCCAACTCTTTCTATTGAAGTTCCAAAGAAAGTTCCATATGTTCCTGATGAAGATTTAAGTTTTTCCTATAATAATTATCTTGTTCCTTCTCCCATTTCAAACTAGACTCACAGGTTTCATAGCAAGCAGCTTCTTCCTAATGCCATCCCAAACTCCTTGTCTGTAATGAAACTCTGCAGGGCTTCTCTTACAATGATTAGGGCATACATGCGTTTCCGCATTACTACTTGAAAACTGAGTTACTAAGAACACACTTTCTATTCACATCCAGCATTCGCAAAGACCCTGTAACCATCAACATCCCTTATGATGGTTCGAAGCTCTGGAGGAGTAGAGCGGCTTTAGCGGGTCTACTTTTCTTTTACATTCGGTTTCTTCTGTCCCCAGTACACTTAACTCCATTCATTACATTTTAAAGCAGCAAGTCCCTTAAAAATACACTTAGCCTGACAAATATTGGGAAAAACCTATTGTTAGTATCCCAACGTTAAATTATTATCATCATTCTTCTTTTATTTATTTATTGATTTATTTATTTATTTATTTATTGAGACGGAGTTTCACTCTTGTCGCCCAGGCACAATCTCGGCTCACTGCAACCTCCTCCGCCTCCTGGATTCAAGCTTTTCTTCTGCCTCAGCCTTCCGAGTAGCTGGGATTACAAGCCTGCGCCACCACGCCCAGCTAATGTTTGTATATTTAGTAGAGATGGGGTTTCACCATGTTGGCCAGGCTGGTCTTGAACTTCTGACCTCAGGTGATCCACCTGCCTTGGCCTCCCAAAGTATTGGAATTACAGGCGTGAGTAGCTGCGCCCGGCCGCATCATTCTTCTTATTCTTCACAGCATCCCCTTTATAGTGAAACAATGAACACATTTGTGAACCATTCATTCAACTGACTTTTTCCTTGACTGTCCACTGGTTTAGGTTTTGCAATATTTTACCTGAAGAAGAGTTTTGAATAACAGCATTGGCATACAACATCCTCAGGTGTTTGAATGTCTTTCTTTTTAAAAGTTGCATCCCTCACACCTGCATCTTGGGGTTTACAGTTTGCTATCAGGTTAGCCGAATATATTTTCTTATCTTACTAGTTCTTCAGGTTTAGTTCACAGCCTTATTAGGAAGCAAATTATCCTTGAATTTGGTATTCTCTGGAAAATCTGCTTGAAAAATACCTGAAGGTATTGGTTCCGAATGACCTCTAAGAGGACTGGAGTGTTTTTCTTCAAAGTCATTTTGAATGTACTATATTTTTAATGAAAATAATAACAGGACCATCATTAATTATCTGCTAATTATCCATGATCTCAAAAATTGCCATCACCTCTTAAAATCATCTACCATTTTCTTAATATGGGCTTTATTTAACCTGCATCCTATTTTGTGGAAACTTGCAAGTTCTGTTGTCCTGAAGTCCAATAGCGATTGTAATGATATGAACAAGTGTTTCTGACGTTCATGCCAAATGGCATCACAGTCTTGGAACACTGTTTAGCCGGCAATGTCTGCAGTGACTTTTGAAGTGCATGGCAATCACCTTCTTCTTACTTAGTTATTTTTATTCTTGGCAGCTGGCCTGCTGCTCACTGCAGAGGCCTGCCATTTGTTCAGGGTACGGCAGCCTTGAAGTAGTAGCCCAGATTGAGACACTCAATGTGACCTTGGTCTTAAGGATAATGTTGGGCAGGCCTCAGTGAGCAAAGGAGCACTGAAGAAAGATATGGAGAAGCAGCACTGAGTTCCTGGGAGCTTAACTGAAACCCCAAAGTGGCCCAGGTGGAAGCCAAAGTAGAGAGATTACTGCAGCAGAGGTGGAAGCTGATGTTCCTTCCCTCTTCCTTTGCCCCCTATTGCCAAGCCAAATACTGCATGATAGTCCCCTTTGCCACCTGCTTCAACTGGGCATGACAGAATGACCTTTCTCTTCAGTATGATTCTTTTGCCCATTTGTCCTCTAGGCTTCCTACCACTTAGAAGATCATTTAATACTTACACGCATCAAGCTAGCTCTCTCTAATGCTTTATTTCTCAGATGATCAGAGAGGCCTTCCCTGACCAATAAAAACTAAAATAAGCCTCAATGTTTTCCTGATAATTCAAGTGTTTTCCTACTCAGTGTAGCACAGGAGCTTAGTCTCTGCAGTCAGATTGCTTGGTTTGATTCACAGTTGCTCTACTTATAAGCTATTTAATCTTGGGTGAGTTGCTTAATATAGATGCACCTCAAGTTTCTCCTCTGTAAACTGATGTCTACCCTTTGCAACAGTTCCCAACACAAACCTACTCAATAAACTTAGGTTGGTATACTGAGACTCTCACTGCAGTTTGTAATTATACATTTAAGGGTTATTTGTTCATTTTTTCATTCTGTCACTACAGAGCAGGGGATTGTGTGTCTGTTATTTGTCGCTGCATACCCACCACACAGCACAGCACCTGTCACATAGGCACTTAATAAACATTTTATTAATGAATCACTCTTATAGCCTTTCGAAGTTGAACAACTGCATTTTATTGCAGTTTTATAACTATTTTACTTTTATGTACCTTACTTGATTATTTTTAGTTACATCCTTTTTTTTTTTTTTGGAGACAGAGTCTTGCTTTGTTGCCCAGGCTGGAGTGCAGAGGCGCGATCTCTGCCACTGCAACGTCTGCCTCCCGGGTTCAAGTAATTCTCTGCCTCAGCCTCCTGAGTACCTGGTATTACAGGCACCCACCACCACACCCGGCTAACTTTTTTGTATTTTTAGTAGAGAAGGGGTTTCACCATCTTGGCCAGGCTGGTCTTGAACTCCTGACCTGGTGATCCACCCACCTCAGCCTCCCAAAGTGCTGGGATTATAGGCATGAACCACAGTTCCTGGCCAATCCTTTTATTTTCAAATGTTCTGCAAATGTATCTCAGTCATTGTATAAATTCTTTTTGTTTGTGCCTATATATTGTGTATATATAATATACACAAATGTATATAAAGTCTATCATATACAAATGCCATTTTAAAAAATAACAGTAACATGGCAACAAATATGCCTAAATCCAATTTAAGAAATATTACCAGTGCATTTGAAGCTTCTTGCATGTTTGTTCCCAATCTCAGATGCCCCCACTCTCCACCCTGAGATACTGTTTTGAATTACTAATTATACTCATATCACCTGACAGGTGTTTATCACAAATGTCTGTATCTTTTCACTGTGGACTTTTATTTCATTGAATGACTATTCCACTACCTATTTATCTTTTGTACTCTTTATGGACATCTAGGTTGCCATGCATTTTTTTCATTACAAACAGTGCTGCTATGAACATTCTTGTACATGCTTCCTGATACACATATGCCAAAGCTTCTCTGGCATATACCTAAAACTGGAATTGTGTGCTTTTTGTGTATGCTACCTTTAACTTAAGTAGGTTGTTTTTCTTTTTGTGATGTCTACCTTCATCGATAAATAATGCTTGTATCAATTATTTTACCACCAGTCTACAAAAATAGTGATATTTTAATTTTATCGTTGTTAATTTCTAGTCTCAGAGTTGCAATATTTCTTTCCAAGGATCCTTGCTTTCTTTTAGTGAGAAATAGTATTTCAAGACCATTCTCTGGGTACTCAGAATGTTGCCCTTATGTTGTTGCTCTTACGTTGATTGTTGTTTTTAGGACATTTCAGTGGACAGAGCTAGGAAATATTATTTAAGGTAATTCATATTATGAGTTCACACTGATCTTTCAGTTAAAATTCAGGATTATTCAAGTTTCAGTTAACCATTTTGATCTGTATTTCCTTTTGCTCATTGTATTAGTCTGTTCTCACACTGCTAATAAAACATACCCAAGACTGGGTAATTTATAAACAAAAGACGTTTAACAGCCTCACAGTTCCACATGGCTGGGGAGACCTCACAATCATGGTAGAAGGCAAGCAGGAGCAAGTCACATCTAATGTAAATGGTGACAGGCAAAGAGAGAGCTTGTGCAGGGAAACGCCCCTTTATAAAACCACCAGATCTCGTGAGACTTATTTACTATCACAAGAACAGTACGGGAAAGCCCCGCCCCCACGATTCAATTACTTCCCACTGGGTCCCTCCCACGACATGTGAGAATTATGGGGGCTACAATTCAAGATGAGATTTGGGTGGGGACACAGCCAAATCCTTTTACTCATTTTGAAAATTCCATTTCCCAGTGACACTGACATACTTGTTTGTTTTATCCTGTGATACATATACTTGATTCTCAGAATAGCAATCTACAAGTACCTTTATTAATATGATTTCTCAAAGTTTAATTTAATTATATATGTATTATATATAAATACTCAAAAAGACATTATATATTTATTTATCTTTTATGTTTTATATATGTATATTTATATGTACATGTACACATATACATATATATTATATATATATATTTCCTTTTGAGTCATTTTTTAATTTAAAGTCCCTTGGAATGATTCTTTTGTGTGCTGTTTTGCTACCAACTTATATATAGATTCATATGTTTCATTTTGCTTTCAAATTTTAGAAACTGCCTTATTTGGATTTAACTTTTTAAATTATGTAAAATAATTATGTAAAGTGAAATCTATACATTAAGATATATTCATAAAAATATAATTTACATTTCTGTATCCTCCATCTTATTCCTTTTCTCCTTAGACACTTTTTCAGTTTTCAGTTTATACTTTCATTAAAAAGATATAAACTATGGCCGGGTGTGGTGACTCACACCTGTAATCCCAGCTCTATGGGAGGCTGAGGTGGGTGGATCACCTGTGGTCAGAATTTGAGACCAGCCTGACCAACATGGAGAAACCCTGACTCGACTAAAAATACAAAATTAGCGGGACATGGTGGCAGGCACCTGTAATCCCAGCTACTCGGGAGGCTGAGGCCGGAGAATCACTTGAACCTGGGAGGCGGAGGTTTCCGTGAGCCGAGATCGCGCCATTACACTCCAGCTTGGGCAACAAGAGAGAAACTCCCTCTCAAAAAAAAAAGATATAAACTAATGCACACAAATAAGTTCCCTAGTATCCCCCAAAGGTGAAAAATGACTGTTTTTAAAATACCAGTATGAACCCATGGCTTTGAACATATCGTATGGGTGTTAATCCATTGAAATTATTATTTTAATTGAAGCCCCAATTTTTCTATCTGTAGTCAGTGAAAGCCTCTTTAAGTTGGTGCCTGAGTTTGTTTGTTTGTTTGTTTGTTTGTTTGGCACAACCTCAGTTATCTTTGACATCTTCCTTGATTTCTGCTATGACAAGATGCTGCTCCCCCTTTTTCTTAGTGGAACAGTGGCATAATATGCACACTTTTATTTACCTAATATAAATGTAATATAGTTTACTCAAATAGTACCCTATTGATGAACATTTTGATTGAGCCCAACTTTTTCCTATTATATATAATGCTGCAATGAATAACCTTGTACTTAGCCTTTCATATTTTTGCCAATGTATCTTTCCTAGAAGTGTGATCTCTTAGTCAAAAGGTACATTGATACACAATTTTAGGCACAATGTTTTTTAAAAACACCATTCTAGCAAGTGTAACCCATTTATTATCTTGTTGACCATACTGTTAGAATAGACTTTCTCATGATAGATGACCAATTTCACCTTTGGCCCTAGTGAAAATAGGGAAAACAGTTTAATCAGTCTTTCTTGACAGTCAGCAGGATTTGACTGACGTTGTGTGGAAGATTTGCTCACTGGCTTTGTTTATCAAAATTCTTTCCATCTAGGCTAATCAAGTCAACCTTGAGGCTAAAGCATGACTTTCATACTCACTGGGAACTTGAGTGAATAGGGTATGTGAAACGTTACCACAGAGTCTACGTACCCTGTGTGGTATGTGGTTTTTAGAGAGAAGATCAAGCCCCACAGCCAGTATGTTTGCAAATTTAAAAACAAAACAAAACAAAGGAACAAACAAACAAACACTTCTTAGGCACTTAACAAATGAACCCTTGCTGTTTTCTCTCAACTTGCTCCCTTTGCTTTTGCTTTTCCCAAATCCCCATGGACAGCACCTTAATATCCCACCTCTCTCTCATTCATTCATTAATTCATTCAACAAATATTTATTGAGATAATCTCTATGCATGTTTACACTGGGATGTTATTTTTTTCTCAGGGTTCATGTTACTTATTGCAGAGAATGCTAAAGTTTTTGCTTATGATCTTTTTCAACATTCACTTTAGATACAGAGTATTTGTCAACGGATTGCTGAGGGCCTCCCTCACCCCTCACCCCACCATAATACTGGGGCAGCAAAATGCAGGCTGCCTGCATTACTGTTTACTTGGAAATGGCTTCTTTCTTGTTTGTGTGAGAGTGTATCCCTTTATGTGGCTCACACTAATCTGGGCACTCAGTATCACCAGTGGCCAAGTAAAGGTTGTGGATAAGAATTTTCTGAGGTGAAATTTCTCAGGACTGCTTCTTGTTACAGAGAAGCCTTTATTGTATCTCTAACAATTTTTACTATTTATTCATGAGGAAACGGAGGCTGAGAAAAGTTTAATAACTTGCCTAAAATTACACAGTTAAGTGACTTGTAGAGTGTGGATTCAAACTCAGGTCTCTTTGACTCTAAATCCCATGATTTTCAATGTTTTAGTCAATGGACTCCTTGAAGTCAGTTTGGCTTGTGTTTGGTTGCTGTTTGACATGCTAACCAATATCTAACTGGTCCTATGGATTGAATAAATGAACTGTTTGTCTTGGAGAACAAGGCTCAGCTGCAGAATAGGGCTTTTCCAAAGCCATTTGATACTGGGTAGACGTTCAAGGCAGAATTACGTGTTATCCTCATTGGGGAGGTTGCAGGGCTAGGTACGAATTTTGACCCCGTGCTTTCCAGCTAGCAAAATCACAGTTACAAATATTTTACTTTCAGCCAGCCCCTGAGGCTTGATTTCCTTTGTGGCCTGATCTGTGAGGTCATCTCCAAGTAATCAACTCTGCTTTTTCCATTTCTTCTCTTGGAGCTAGGTAAAGCTCTTACACACATATACTATGCTGGGGTAAACTAGAAATAGCTAAAGGAATGGTGTTTATTAAGTAAAAGGAACATTATCACAAAACCGTATTTCTCTGTTATAGAAATAGCTAAGCTTTGAAGGTCAACCACATTTTTGTCACATACAGAGTTCAAACATATTTACGTTTGAGTTTCTTCATTAGTTCCTTCATTAGTAAAATGAACACAAAATTACATATTAAGTAATTCTAATAAGCACTTATAAAGTGCTTCATTGATTTATTTATCAAATATTCAATGTTCATTCTAAGCTCTTAGAGTGATGCTATATTAGTTTGCTAGGGCTACCATAACAAAGTACTACAAATCGGGTAACTTAGAACAACAGTAATTAATTTTTTCGCAGCTCCAGAGGCCAGAAATCCAAAATCAAGATGTTTTCAGGGTTGTGCTCCTTCAGGAGACGGTAGAGCACCCTTCCTTGTCTCTTCTTAGCTTCTGGTCACATTGTGAAGTAGTGGAAGTTAGGACTTTAATGTATCTTTTTTAGGGGGGACACCATTCAAACTATAACAGATGCCAAGATGAATAAAATACAGTCCTTAATTTCAAAATAATTCCTATATAGTAGGAGAGATTGGCTGTACAGAAATAATTGCTCTATAAAGCATCAGGCAGAAGTTTTAAGTGAAGGACTATGACAATTTCAAGGGGAGAGAGATCGCTTTAAATGGGGCGAATATGGAAGGCAACATTGGAAGTCTCAAGTATATAACATAGAGAACTATTTCCAGTGTAATGTAGACTTTTTTGTTGTTGTTGTTTTTACACGGAGTTTTGCTCTTGTTGCCCAGGCTGCAGTGCAATGGCGTGATCTCAGCTCACTGCAGCCTCTGCCTCCCAGGTTCAAGTGATTTTCCTGCCTCGACCTCCCAAGTAGCTGAGATTACAGGCATGCTCCACCACACCTGGCTAATTTTTTGTATTTTTAGTAGAGACGAGGTTTTTCCGTGTTGGTCAGGCTAGTCTTGAAATCCTGACCCCAGGTGATCTGCCTGTCTCTGCGTCCCAAAGTTCTGGAATTACAGGTGTGAGCCACCGCGCTTGGCCTAGAAAGTTTTAAAAGAGATTGCAATAAATTTCTTTTGTTGTTGTTTAGTCCATAGCTGGCATATCTGAACACCCTTGTCCCCACAATAGTCCCTCTCTAGTTCTCTTACCCTGCCTTATTTTTCTTAATACTAAATACAATCTGACATAGTATGTATTACTTGTTTATTTATCTACCTGTGGTAAAATGTAAGACATATGAAAACAGGGCTCTTAGGAAAAGTCAAACCATTTTTCCCTACTCTCTTACACAGTCACTCACAGTCAACACAGAGGACTCCACCTCTAGTCGTCAAAATGTGTGTGAGAATTTCCCCCACACACCAAGAAATTCTCCAGTGGATACCAGCTGTATGTTCTACAATGTAACTTAATTCTGACGCTATCTACCTTGAGATAGTGTCAGATCCCACATGTTAAGGGCTCAGTCCCATAAGACTGCTCCCACTTCAGACATCAATAGCAAGCTGCTGATGTCGTCTATAGTTCTGGCCGGCCAGCTGTAAACTGGGGTTCCCAAAACTCCTCCCAAGGTTCAACCAATTTTCTCATAGAACTCAGAAAAACACTTTGCTTACATTGACCGATTTATCATAAACGATATCGCAAAGGATACAAATGAAGTGATGCATGTAACAAGGCATGTGAGAAGGGGTATAGAGCTTCCATGCCTGCTCTGGGCAGCCACCCACCTCCATGTGTCCAAAACCATCCAAAACCTCATCTAAGCCATTCAAAGCCATTCAAAACCTCATCTAAACCCTGTCTTTCTGGCTTTTTATGGAGGCTTCAATACTTAGGCATGACTGGCTACATCTTTGGCCATTGAGGATCAATTTAACATTTAGCTCCTCTCTCTCCCCGGAGCTGGGGGTCGGGTAGGGCTGAAAGTCCCAACTCTCTAATCATGCCTTGATGATCTTTCTGGTGACCCTCTAGCCACCTGTCATTTCATTAGCATACAAAAGATATTCTTATCACTTCAGAGATTCTAAGAGTCTTGGGAAGTATGTTCCAGAAATCAAGGGCAGAGATGAATTATATATGTCTTATTACAACACAATATTGTAAGGGCCCTTGTCTATCTTATATACTGTAGCATCTCTAGTGACTCTGCCAGTGCCTGGCACATAGTAGGTACTCAATAAATGATCAGTGAATGGACAAATGATCAAGTGCATTGCTTAAAATGGAAACTTGTTTGATTGTTTATTTCACTTCCTTTTCTTGAGAAGGATCAGGGGGTACAGTCGCTATTGGACCCTAACAATTACCTATAGTGGTGAGCGTGTGTCCTTACGCTGTACCAAATTTCACAATTGAAATTAAGGCTGCTAAGAAATTAACGTTTTAAAGAAGATGATAGGCCCTTCCATGGTGGCCAGACACTGTCCTGTTAGGTACAAGGAGAAACAGAATTTGGCTGCCAGGACTAATTTGTGTAATTTCATTTCTTTTTTGCGTCTTGGCCCTCCTTTGTAGGTTAAAAGCCTACATTGCAGCAAACCCCTGCAATTTACACATCATGACAGTCAGAAGGAATTGCTTGACCAGAAAGCTCTGCAGTACAACACAAATGGAGGGGTTTGCTGCACTGCAGTGCCGGCTCTTTCATTTCACTTTCAGACAATGACACAATTATAAGCAATTACTTATTAGATGTTTGAAAACTATTGTAAAAAGCCAGCACCATTTGCCAAAAGTAATTTAACGAAATTGGGCATAATTGCACCCTGAACTAAATTTTTCTGATTTGCCCACAGTTAGATGACTCCACGGAAATTATTTAGCAAATGAATGAATAAAATCACATAGATGGAATCTTTACCCATTTGATGGAAATGCATGATTTGGAGACAGAAGGCACAAATCTTTGATTGTTTACGGTGAGATGTTTGACAAATGTGTAAGAAATAAACTAGTTGCTTGATAAAATACAAAACAGTATTATAAAAGAAAATAAGATGTCTTAAGGATCTAGAGCCCATTTGATGTTTTGACTGAGAGTCGAAAACAATTACAAATTTCAAATGTTAATTAATGACTGTCTCACATAGTTAATAAATATGAATAAAGGAATAAAGCAAGTTTTCACCAATTTGGATGAGGAAGGGTCTTCTAAATTTGTTAAAACTCTAATTCATAAGACAATATTGAATAAATGGAGTTTCTTTACTTTCTCATACACATGGTAGCTACATAGACCAAATATTTCCTCTTCCATAAGGCACATTATTTTCTCTGAATAAATGAGAATAATTTATAATGAAATACTTGAATTGTTTGTAAATTGATGCATGATTAAAGTATGTTTTCTTTTCTTTTCTTTTTTTTGGAGATGGAGTCTCGCTCTGTTGCCCAGACTGGAGTGCAGTGGCATGATCTCAGCTCACTGCAACCTCTGCCTCCCGGGTTCAAGTGATTCTCTTGCCTCAGCCTCCTGAGGAGCTGGGATTACAGGCATGCACCACCATGCCCGGCTTATCATTATTTTGTATTTTTAGTAGAGATGGGGTTTCACCATGTTGGCCAGGCTGGTCTCGAACTCCTGACCTCAGGTGGTCTGCTCCCCTCAGTCTCCCAAAACGCTGGGATTATAGGCGTGAGACACTGCACCCAGCCTAACGTAGGTTTTCTGATGGAGTTTAAATATTCTTCTTCACTTTTGTTCATTAATACATTATTGGTTTAGCAATCCTATCCCTGTGTTTTATTTTCTTTTTTATCAAATGAATTTACTTTTTTAGTAAACACTTGTTTGTTATTTCTTTTTAAAAAATCAAGCAATACAAAGGTGTACAACAAAGCGGGGGAGTCACCTCAAAGCCCATTACCTGGAAACAATCATAATTAACATTGGTGAATATCATTTCATATACCTCTTTTTGTAAATACACAAAGGGCTGAATGTCTGGGTAGTTTTATAAAAGTGATATTACACTGTATCTGTTTTGAATTTTAAAGGAGTACATAAATAACTTGAATTTAGTAGAAGAAAAAGAGGTCAGAGTAAAATGGGAAAAATGTTGAAATTAATAAGAATTATTCAAGCTTTTTTTGTTTTGTAAGCTCTGTAAAAAAATTTAGATAGTACTTGTTATTTTATTAGTTATTTTGATTTTGAAAAGCTATTAGCATTTAAATTGACTTCTAAAATCCTAACTCTCACGACTGCTTAATTTTAATTCTCTGTTCCAAAACATTCAGTGCCTGCCATTAGTTCTTTGGCCACAACTTCTCCATCTTTAAGTTCTATATTTTGATTAATCTGTTGGTTGAACTGATGGCATCACCAAGTAATTTTTTCAGATAGGGCTCATGGAGTCCTTTGAAGGCAGGCATACTTGAAGAAGATTGTGTTTATATGCAAAGGACAACTTGACTAATGGGTATAGAATTATATGCCATGATTTTTCACCCTCTCAGGATTGCAGACTGCTTTTCTTCTTGCATTGAGTGTCACGCTTCTTTTTACCATAACTTCTTTAGTTATCTCTTGTCTGGTTAGATTTCATCATCAATTAGTTTATATAAGAGCTCTTTATTACCAAGATACCTTTATGTTGAATGTTCCTGTGGAGAAGCCTGAAGCCAGCTTAATATACCTATTTTTCCTTTTGTAAGTGCCTTTTCCTCCTTGTCTCCATGCCTGAAGAATTCCTGAAGGCAGTAGGCAATGGCTACTACTCTCAAGAGTTCAGTCCTGACTTTTTTTTTTTCTTTTGAGACGGAGTTTTGCTCTTGTTGCCCAGGCTGGAGTGCAGTGGCACAATCGCAGCTCGCTGCAACCTCTGCCTCCCAGGTTCAAGTGATTCTCCTGCCTCAGGCCTCCCAAGTAGCTGGGGTTACAGGTGTTCACCACCATGTCCGGCTAATTTTTTTGTATTTTTAGTAGAGATGGGGATTTCATCATGTTGGCCAGGTTGGTCTCGAACTCCTGACCTCAGGTGATTTTCCTGCCTCAGCCTCCCAAACTGCAGGGATTACAGGCATGAGCCACTACGCCCAGCCTAGTCCTGACTTTTCTCTGGGCTGTTCATCCATCCTTTTAGTCTGATTTTGACCACAGGATGGGTATTGGAAAGAATTTTCAGGCTTTTATCAACACCTTTTTTTCTTTAATACTACCTATGTGGGGTTACAGTTGGGTCAGATTCTTTGCTATGTCACACTAGAATATCAGGATTTTTTTTTCCATCGGCTGTCATTTTTTAAAGTGCTTGGCAAAAGGCTGTATCCCTATGTTAATTAGATGCTGGTATAGTCACAACCCTTCACGTTTTTATTGTTTAAAACATTTTTGTTGCTGTTTTTCATTGCATAAAATAATTTTTCTTCATTCTTCTGACTCATCTGGAAATAGAACACAGTAATGATTGTCTGAGATTTTCCGTTATTTCATTTTGAAGTTTTTCAAATATATAGCAAAGATGAAAGAATTTAACAGTGAATAATTATATCTGCTTGATCATCAGTATCTAGTCAAGAAACAGAAACCACATCAGAATTTTCAACAGGGAAGTTTAAAATGAAGAATTGATAACAAAGTAAAAGGTGATTAACTATGGGCAGTATCCCACTTTTTACAGTAGCAGATAGCAATAAAAATGCCAGTACGAGCGGAAACTGTGCAAAACAATCTTAATATATGGGGAGTTATGATTGTTCTATGACATTTATAATTTTTTGTCAAAATATTTTAAAACTTTCTGTTATAAATTTATAGCAGAGTAAAAAATAGCAAAACTGATCTTTATTTAGTATACTGTGATTTAAAACAATAGAAACATGGAGAGTTAAAGCATTTTATTTATTTATTTATTTATTTATTTATTTATTTATTTATTTTGAGACGGAGTCTCATTCTATCGCCTAGGCTACAGTGCAGTGGCACGATCTTGGCTCACTGCAACCTCTGCCGCCCAGGTTCAAGCAATTCTCCTGCCTCAGCCTCCTAAGTAGCTGGGATTACAGGCACCTGCCACCACGCCTGGCTAATTTTTGTATTTTTAGTAGAGAAGGGGTGTCACTATCTTGGCCAGGCTGATCTTGAATTCCTGACCTCGTGATTCACCTGCCTCGGCCTCCCAAAGTGCTGGGATTACAGGCGTGAGGCACCACGCCCGGCCAAAGTATTTTATTTCTTTGTAAAAATTTATAAAGGATGGTTTAAATAGTGCTTGCCTTCTTATAGAGAGAGCATTTGCAAATTGCTATGCTCCTTTGTAAGTTTGCATCATCTTTCAATACTGTATCCTTTTCACTTTCAACGTTGTCAAATATCTTCAAGATTTCCTTTAATGTGTATTTTTTTTTTTGCTGGTGTCACTTTCTCTGGAACATCTTCATTTTTCTGGTCACAACTATTCAAATTCATGTTCATAATTTAGTTCCTGTGGCTGCATTTCTAGGGTCTCTCGAATGGCATGGCAGCAGTATCAATGTTCCTGTGGTTGGCTATTTCTTCTACAACTTCATGTATTTTTAATTCTGATTTCACATATAGCAATATTAAATTTTGTTCTTTTTCTTTCTCTCTTTTTTTTTTTTTTTCTCTAGACAGAGTTTCGCCCTTGTTACCCAGGCTGGAGTGCAATGGCACAATCTCGACTCACTGCAACCTGCACCTCCCAGGTTCAAGCGATTCTCCTGCCTCAGCCTCCCAAGTAGCTGGGATTACAGGTGCACGCCACTACACTTGGCTAATTTTGTATTTCTAGTAAAGACAGGGTTCCACCATGTTGACCAGGCTGGTCTTGAACCCCTGACCTCAGATGATCCAGCCGCCTCGGCCTCCCAAAGTGCTGAGATTACAGGCATGAGCCACCATGCCTGGCCTTGCTGCACTTTCATCTTTGTTGACCATTTCTCCTTTGATATCACATTTTTTAAAATGTCACATAAGTTCATATTACTGGGAAAGAAGGATTCAACACAACAACATGCTTTGTTGTCTGTGCATGAACTGAATAACAGATGTGCACTGATCAATCATTGACAGATCTTCAAAGAAGTGACAAGATTGGTCAGTAATAACAACATGCATTTGTTACTTGTGACCTGAAGAACTACTAGCAAAGTTTATATTTTATGCAGTTACTCACAGTTCTTAAACACTTGTAAGTAAAATTCAGACTGTTGTTGGGGAACTCATTTATTTAATTAGACGGTAGTATATTACATCCCTACAAAGTAAGGGCTGTTTGTACTAGCAAAGGTGAAAAAATATTTCTAATGTATAACAGAAGTTGAAGTTGCAAAATGAGGCTACCACCCTAGGCCTGAAGGAAAATTGAACCAGGAAGAAACTTTAACTAAAAGGAAGCTGAGCTCCCTACAAGCTGAGATTCAGATATTTGAGACGTTATAACTGTGAAAAGGAGGATGACTTCAGCTGCCGTGGATAAAGAAGAAGATGCCCCAGAACCATGAGAGAAGTTTATCCCTATGGTAAAAAAGGGAGTTGCGGCTGGGCGTAGTGGCTTACGTCTGTAATCCCAACACTTTGGGAGTCCGAGGCAGGGGGATCACAAGGTCAGGAGATCGAGACCATCTTGGCTAACATGGTGAAACCTCGTCTCTACTAAAAATACAAAAAAAATTAGCCGGGTGTGGTGGCGGGACCTGTAGAGGCTGAGGCAGGAGAATGGCATGAACCCGGGAGGCAGAGCTTGCAGTGAGCCGAGATTGCGCCACTGCACTCCAGCCTGGGTGACTGAGCAAGACTCCGTCTCAGAAAAAAAAAAAAAAAAAGGGAGTTGCTGGAGGCAAGAACAGCTTGCCACCATGGTGAACACTACAGGAATCAGCCATATCTGAACTACTCATAGCTGCAGACACAAATAATTACAAACAGGAAAAAACAAAAAAGAAAAGGAAGTTCTTTATTTTACATCCAGGCTTGCAGTCACCCTCCAGGACCCACTACTGTCAGAGAAAGACAACAAGGATCCCACTGGCAAAGGAGAGATTTAGTTGCAGAGGCCAGAGTAGAATCACAAAATTGGGCCAGGAAGAGTGGGCTTGGGACTATGAAGCAATAAATTACTGGCACACCCATTTCCCAGATTCTCCATTAACATTTTGTTATAGTTGTTTTATCACATACTGATCCAATGGCCCATCCCTTTATCTATGCCTCGATTCCCCTTATTTTTGATGGATTTTAGATAGCAATATACTTCCTTCTAAATACTTTAGCATGCGTAGTTAAGAATTCGATATTTGATTTTTCCACTTTTATGTAAAATGTGTGTAAAATTAAAGGCATAAATTTATTGATTTTTGCAAAATTCATATTTCTGTATAATCTTAACCCTATTAGCATATAATATACATCCATTGTCCCCAAAAGTTCCTTCATGCCTTTTTCCTAGTCAATCCCCTCCTCTACCTCCTCTACCCCCCCCCCCCAACGCCTGGGGACAAATGTTCTGATTTTTTTTCTGCTATAGATTAATTTTGCCTTTTGTGGAACTCCAAAGAGATGGAATCATAGGGTATGTACTCTTCTGTGTCTGAATTATTTCTCTCAGCATGATTTTGAAATGTATCCATATTGTTGGTCAATATCAATTGTTCATCCCTTTAGTATTCCATTGTATGGATATGACAGTGATTTTTTATTCATTCTCATATTAATAAACACCAGGGCTATTTCCAATTTTTGGCTATTGTGAATAAAGCTACTAGAAACATTTTAATATAATTTTTCTGACTTTTAAAAATGAGGTTAAATCTGTGTATGTGTGCATGTTTTCTTACAACAACACTTTGTATGTGAGTGGGAATGAAGTGGCCTGTATTCTAATGCAGGGACCATCATCTTTAGTCTAAAATTTATTTTTAAAAATCATATTTTTTTTCTACGCCTACCTATTAGGCTAGGAGACAGCAGTTGAACACAATGAATAGCAACTGGCTGAAGCAATGCTGTCGCTCACAAACTGATATGTCTCCATAGACGTTGCCTCATTTCGTTACTACTTCTCACTTGCTTTTATTATTTTCCTGTTCAGTGTGTTATCAAACATACAGAACAACTATTGACAGACACATGCATGGAAACTTGCTCTTTCTATTCCTTATTTGAATACTTCTAATAGTCATTCCCATACAATTATATACAAAATATCGTGGAATTTACTCTTAAAATAGTAATTGTAGTATTTTTGTGTTGAAAAATACTTCATAATGACAGTCTTAAAATTTTGATTAACGTGGTACACGCTCAAGCATTTTTATTTGGCAAACAATTTAATCAAAATAGGGAAGTTTTGTCTATTTTCATTTTATGGACTGTTGGAAATTCATCAGTGATCTCTCGATAAAATTTTAAAATATGTGTTAAAGGGTGTAGAGAAGAATGAAATGAAGTAGCTAACCATCTCCATGGTAACAGAGAATGCAATGGTGGGTGGCGGGAAAGCTTAGTAGTAATGAATGCAATACTATTTCTTAATGTTGGGAATATGATCTATGCTTTTAAATAAAAGTTTATAAAAATTATTTGGATCATTTTTACTTCACATTTCTTTCTCATTTTGTTTCTGACTTGCACTAAATATGACACAGTTGCATTACAGCGTTTGTTTTAGCATATGGGCTAATGACAACTATCAAATGTAATGAGTACCAAGTATTGAATACCAAATATAACATTCAATAACTTCAGTAGTTTTCAATTCAGAACACATTGTCTCAGAAAAACAGGATTATAAAGGGGTTCGACTCTGAATCATACCTTAATTTAGATCTGCATAACGTTTCACCTGGGCCACATACAACAGTCTTCTGTTTTCTCATTCACTATTGTCTCCTTCTAAACAGCCTCCAGAAGAGTCTTGTGAGTCAGTCCTGTGCAAAAACACAAATACTAGTTCCTCATTGCGGAAAGTAAGTCCTAGGCTTTTCGCATTTTGGCCCTTCCTACTATTGCAGCCCTAACTTCCATCATAGCTGTGTGCTGCAGGTTTTCTTGCTCCTGCCAGTTCAAGATCTTTACTCTTTCAGAAACACATTGTACTTTTTGCCCTCTCTGCCTTTGCATGTCCTGTTCCCTGCATCCTAGGTGGGTTTGCCTATTCTCTTTTCTGGGCCTTACTTTGGCCTGGATGAAATATTCCTCGTAAAAAGAAAATAAATCTTGGGGCCCCTAAATCACTGAGCTAAAGGGAAAAGTCAAGCTGGGAACTGGTTAGGGCAAACCTCCCTCCCATTCTATTCAAAGTCATCCCTCTGAGGCTCACCTGAGACAAATGCATATCTGAGTGCTTCCTCTTCCCTATTGTTTATGAAAAATGCAGATTCACAGAGCCAGGCTAAATTGTGTATTCACTGGATGGCCGACCAAGGACTCAAAATAATGCAATCTTTTGTCTTTTATCTACTTCTAACCTGGAAACCCCCACTTCGAGTTGTCTGGTCTTACTGGACTAAACCAATGTACATGTATTGACTGGTGTTTCGTGTCTCCCTAAAATGTATAAAAGTAAACTGTGCCCAGGAGCACACTGGGCACACATCTCAGTGAAACGGGAGAGTTCTCTGATCTCCCTCTCAGGATGTGTGATAGGCGTGTGGCTCCTCTGGCTGCCATGCATGTTCCAACCCCTCATGGGAAGGCGAACACGCAGACGGGCAGGTGCAGAAGCTGGGGCAAGCACCCCTGGGCTCTAGACCCATGGCAGCATCCAGGGGTGGGTGCCTGTGAAGCCCAAAGCCCAAGTGGGTACGTATTACAGTGTGCTCTTTTAGCTTTGCCATCCACGGATGGCTTAAGCGTTAAACAGCTTGATGGACCCTCTGTCTTTTCACAAGGGCAGAGAGCCAGTGTGACAGTTTTCTGTATCCCAAACTCTTGTCTGGCATCCAGGAAAAATCGGGTCACACATGGATTTGAAGGATGGTGAATGTGGGGGTTTTATTGAGTGGTCAGGGTGGCTTTCAGTGGGATGGATGGGGAGCTGAAAGGGAGATGGAGTGGGAAGATGATCTTCCCCTGGAGATTTGCCGTCCCCAGCTGAACTCCTCTCAATGTTCAGATGCTCCTTCTCTTCTCTCCTTCTCTGCCATTCTTCTGTTTTTCTGTTCCTCTGCTCGTCTGATTGTGGAGCCTAGGGTTTGGCGTTTATATAGGTACAGCATAGTGGGGTGTGGCAGGTCAAAAGGCAACTTTTAGGCACGAAAACAGGAATGCCTGTTCCCATTTAGGGCCATGGGTTTCTAGGCTTGAGGGTGGGGCTTTTGCTGGGGAACCACCCTCTTCTACCCAGTATTTTCCTGTCTCCTGTCTGTATCATCAGGACTTCCTGAGGCTGCATCATGGGTGCATCCTTAATCTTGGCAAAATTAATTTTCAAAATTGACTGAGACCTGTCTCAGCTATTTGGGGTTCATATTTGGTAACCACAAAGGGATTCTGAGTATAGGTGCCCCTGATCTTTGACAAACCTTCTACTGATACTTGGTACCAGCTTGAGCTATCTTTATGGCTAAAACCAATAGGACAATTTGCTGAGGCCTGAAAGCCACCCCTCCAAAGAATCCCTGATCTCCAAAAATTTGGTTGTGATCTAAAGTTTATTTGGCTGCACAACTTCTTTTCTGAAGATTTACTTGCTTTCAACAAGAAAGGCAAGCTTTCCTGCTTCCATGACAATGGAAGGCGGATACTTCCTTTATGGAGTTGGACCTTGCTGTCAACACAGAAGATGAGTTTGAGTTTTTTCCTGCTTCTAGGATGATAGACAGCAGCCTTCAGCCTGAGGCCCATCACTAGGTAAGTCGCTCAGTAGGGGTTTTGTCTTGTCTAAAGTTAAGATTAACAATAAGCTGGTCTTAATTTCTCCTTACCATTAGAGTGCTCAGTAATCGTATAAATTTTGTGATACTTTGTGTTTTGATTAACTTTTTTTTTTTTTTTTGCTGTTATTTGTTTCTGTTTTTGTTTTTTTTTTTTTCATTGGGAAACAATCCAACTTGATCAAATCTAAAGGAAAGTTCCAAATTATGAGGAACAAGGCCTCTGAAGTGGCTAAATGCCCCCAAAAGGTGGGGAGGGCTTGGGAAGAAAAATGGCCAGCAAAAGAAAAAGAAAATAAAGAGTTTTGATTTTAAGAACTTAAGGGGCTTTATGTACATAACAAGGCCACCTTTTTGCTAGCCAGGCCAAACTGAAAGAGTAAGGCTGTCGCCCCATGCTGCAGTTTCATAGCTAAGGTTCTGCCTTCTTTTTTTTCCACCACAACAGCCCGGGTTTGCTTCCTAAATCAAGCCCTTTCTGGTTTGATACTTGTTACTTTTGAAACATCAGCAATTTTTCCTAGCTAAAATACGATAATGAGATTTAGAAAGTTTTTTTAAAGGAGCTCAAGGGTTAAAAGTCAGCTTAATTAAAAGCTAACATCCGAGATGTGTGTGTGTGTATGTGTGCACAAGTGCATTTGTATTAAAAGGTCTTTATTTTTTCTTCTGTTAGAAACAGATAATTGGTGTCATAAAGACAAGACAAAGGATCTCTCAGCAAGGCAATCTTTACTTTCTGCAGAAAGGGTGCCCCTCGCAGATCAAACAATGGTGAGAGCACACCTGAACAAAGGAAAAGCAGACATATTTATCCTTTACACATCTGGGTCAGCCTTACTGCTGTGTCCTGCATCCACTGGCTGGAACTGGACCTCAGTCTTAAACTGATACCTAATTTGCTAATAACCTAAAACTTTCCTAAACAGGTAAGTGCAAGGGAGAACGAAAAAGAAAAGGAAGTTGCTTACGAAAGGTTTAAGGAAGCAGTAACATTTCAAATAAGGAAAGGGCATAAACCATGAGCTAAGACTTGCCTGGGCCTGTCCAGACATGCCTGAGTAAGCCAAAGCAACTAACTGGGCTAAAGTGTAAGAACTAGTAGTAGATAGGAGGTTTTAGAGTAAGGAGGTATTATTCCTAGTGTCTATTATTTTATTTTTAAACCAAGATGAGTTTTGAAGAGAAACTTTTCTATTTTCTACATCTTCTCTCCTAGGACCTTGTCTTTATTGAGCAAAAGATTTTTTTTCTTCTCAGATGACTATATTCTGTTTTCTTCATTTACTTCTGCTGTCTCTCCTTTGTTTTGCTACCCTCTGCTGCATGATGGACGTAAAATAGTTTACAATTGCCTGGGTTCCTTAAAGAAAACGGAGAAAATGCCACACTCCCTTTTGGGAAGAAACCTCTGTTTTTTCCCAAGAGTGTAAACAGACAAGTTCATCTCAGATCTTAAGATGCTTGCTTTTGTATTGTGTTACTTGATTTTTTGTCTAAAGCAGTTATTACAACAGAGGCTACTCTTGGATTATTAAGGAAGAAAGTAGCTTGGACACTTAGAAATGTCTTTGTTAAAAAAAAAAAAAGTGCACTGTAAAAGCATCGCTTGGTCTAGCCTCATAGTAATTCTCTTTTTTGGAGATCTAGGATTCAGTGTGGGCTCTGCCCAGAGCTCAGAGATCCAGTTAAAAGATACGTAGTCCCTATCTAAATAAAACTGGTCTCCTCATACAATCCTATAATATATTTCTATAATTTTGTGTTTGATTTGGCATCCATCTTTAATCTCCCTCTAACACCACCAGACTCTTTCTCTCTGTGCTTTGAGATGTAAATTTCACTATCTGATTTTTTTTACCTAAGGGTTCCTTTAATATGCAAATTTAGGGCTATCTAGCTGACAATTGCCTAGGGCAATAAAATAGGTTATGAAGAAATTGTAAGTCTAAAATAGGAGAAAAAATAAAGGTCTTATGAATTTATAAGATCTACTTCTATCTACATGTCTAATACATCTATGTATTTATGTGCCATGTATATGACGTTTCACTACTAAAAATGTATGAAAGAGCTCTAATTAATTGGCTTAACAAAGGCACTTAAATCTAATGCTTTTCAGAAAAACAGAAACTTTAAGCCAAATGCTTTTTCAAGTTCGTGTGACTTAAGCAAATCTTCAATAAAAAAGCTGGTTTTAAAAATTTTAGCGAAATCAAATTAGAAATGGCTTTGGAATTGTCAACATACATGATTTATCTCTGCTAGATGTCAAAATCTGGCATAAGGTTTCTAAAGCTATGAATGCAGCTCAAATGAGAATTATCTTTGTTTATGTAAAATTTAATAAGTAAGGAATTTAATATTGTTTGGTTAATGAAAATAGCTAAATCTTGAGTTATTGGCAAAACAAACAAACAAAAAAATGACCCTTTATCTAATCTTAATGTTCTTACTCAGGAAAACCTGAAATTCACAGGTTATAAAAATGGTTAAAAAGGAAATAACTTTAAATGAGAACTATCACCGTTTTCATAAGTAATCTAGGTAAACTATTAAAAAATCAATTAATTACACAAATGTAATAAAATAAGTGCTTATAGATAATCTTGTCATATAATTTAAAATCCAAAGTTGTATTAAGCTAAATAATAGATATTTATTAAATGTCTGGGTCATTTCCAATTTTTTTAATTATAGGAAAACATTTTTCTGTAAAAAAGAAATGTGATCTTAAAGGAAAATACTTTTTGTCTAATTCAAAGCTTATTTAAAAGTTATTTATGAAATTAGGTAATCAGTGAGTAAGAACAATGTGAAGGAAATTATGAAGAGGCATTTTTGGCACAAAAGGTTAAAAGGAAAATACTTTTATCTGAGAAAGAATCTTGTATGGTAAATTTTTGTTCTAAAATAAAGTAACTGGTTATTTAAGAAAAAGGAAGGCTGGGCATGGTGATTCATGCTTGTAATTCCAGCACTTTGTGAGGCCGAGGTGGATGGAACACCTGAGGTCAGGAGTTCGAGACCAGCCTGGCCAACATGGCAAAACCCTGTCTCTACGAAAAATACAAAAATTAGCCAGGCGTGGTGGCACGTGCCTGTAGTCCCAGTTACTCTGGAGGCTGAGGCGGGAGAATTGCTTATACATGGGAGGCGGAGGTTGCAGGGAGCTGAGATGGCGCCACTGCACGACTCTAGCTTGGGTGACAGAGCAAGACTCTATCTCAAAGGAGAAAAGAAAGAGGAAGGGATAAAACAGGAAGTCCAAGCTGTCATAAATGATTTGTATAAAGTTGTCTATAATTAAAGGGAAATTATTTATAATAGTCTTTCTAGATTTAGGTTATGATATTAAAAAAAAACTAAAAAATTTATTAGAACAATAAAATTTTCTTAAGGGATTGAGTTACTCTTAATAAATTATTTTAATTTTTTTAACCCAAAGTTTAACTTTTATCATATCTCACCATTTTCGGCTTACTCTCCCCTTTCAAAAGGTGCAAAATAATAACTCTCTTTCAACTCATTTTCAGCTCATATAAGTTTTTTTTTTCTCTTGTGTTCTGTCTGTTGTGGCCTGATGCTAAAAAATTTTTTGTTGTTGTTGTTTTTGTTTTGTTTTGTTTTGAGGTGGGGTCTCACTCTGTCACCCAGGCTGGAGTGCAGTGGCACAATCTTGGCTCACTGCAACCTTCCCCTTCCAGGTTCAAGCAATTCTCCTGCCACCACACCTGGCTAATTTTTGTATTTTTAGTAGAGACAGGGTTTCACCGTGTTGGCCAGGCTGGTCTCGAACTCCTGACCTCAAGTGATCCACCTGTTTCAGCCTCCCAAAGTGCTAGGATTACAGGCATGAGCCCCCATGCCAGGCCAAAAATTTTTTCTTAAAGGTCTAAAAAAGTGTTTTCTTCCAACATAATATTCTGTACACTGCAGATGGTCTTTTATTTTGCTTGTTGGTAACTGGCCTAAGCGATTTTACATTTTATTGAAATAATTCCTATGTCATTATTATAAGCTTTGGGATTGCTTAGAAAAAAAATAAAATTTCTTTTACTTAAGGTTATTACATCTGTGTAACTTTCTGTATGTGCTTTTAAAGTTCTTGTGCCATTGAATTTTAGGGCTTTGACTCTTGAGTCTAAAAAGGACACCAAGTCATGCTATATCTTAAACACTGACAGCAATTATAGCCTTATCTTCAGGCCCAGTAGAAGATGCTAATCAAAGTAAACTGCGTTCATGAGATGCAGGACCAGAAATTAAAACTATTCAACTCCTCAAGGCCCAAGGACTATTGTGGAAGAGGTGGGCATGTGAGATTGTAAGGGCTGATATTAAGAGAAAAGTAGTTCAGTTTCTCTAGGAATTAACCATTAATATCAAAGGCACACTAAAGCAAAACCAGCATCTAGGTTGCTTTGTCAGTTTAACTAGATTTTCTTGGAGCATTAACTCACTCCTTAATGCAAAATTATAAAAGTTACAAGGTTTATAGAAATTCTATTTTGTAGTCAAGATGATTAAACTTTTATCGTAAAATTTCAAAAAAAAAATTTAATTTGCCACATCCTGTTTTTATTAGGGCTTATTGTTTGGGATATTAAGTCTCCTCTCTCAAAGAATAAAGATGTTCACCTTTTTTTTTTTTGAAATCTTTGAGTTATTGCTTTGGTTAAATGAATGACTTATTTTACAATGACTCATGACCCTCTTTCGTGATATCAAGCATTTTAAACTTTTTATGTTTGACAAACTTTCCAAAGTCAAATTCTGACTTGATTCCTCATTAATTTTTTGATATTAGTCCTCTGAAGTTCAAAAGAGACATATTTGTCTTATTTGGTATAAAAATCATACAAGAAGCACTGTCATATATAAAATGGTGTTTGACCTTCTTTGGGCTGTATTTATAAAAATGTTATTGATATGTGTTCCAAAATTATGGGAAACTCATAATTCTGATATAACTTGTATATGTTATTAATTATATTTTTTATATTAAATTGTTGTACGCTACAGAAGTAACCAAAATTTCCTTGTCAATTGTGGTTTTAATAATGGCTGTCCTGGCCAGGCATGGTGGCTCACGCCTGTAATCCCAGCACTTTGTAGGCTGAGGCAGGTGGATCATGAGGTCGGGAGTTCAAGACCAGCTTGGACAAATGGTGAAACGCCATCTCTACTAAAAATACAAAAATTAGCCGGGCGTGGTGGCACATGCCTGTAATCCCAACTACTCAGAAGGCTGAAGTAGAGAATCACTTAAACCTGGGAGGCAGAGGTTGCAGTGAGCCGAGATCATGCCATTGCACTCCAGCCTGGGCAAAAAGAGTGAAACTCCATCTCAAATAAATAAATAAAAAATAAAAAATAAAAAAAAGCAACAAATACAATAGCATCTTTCTTTATTTGTCCTGAAATGACTACTTTAATAATCAATTGTTTCCTTGCTTTAAGGGTTGTGTCCACACACTATATATATTTTCAAATATAACTGTTAAATTATTGAATAAAGCCTGCAACTCTCTGGATTTATACCTTAAAACAATTCATATGCTTATACATTATTATTATTGACACATTGTATGGGGGCATTTTGATATCATGTTGTTATATAAATTAATCAGTTGTTATGGAAGTTATGAACAATAATTTTGTACTTCTCTGATAAATTGCTCTCCAAATAAGGTGTCCAGGGCCAAAACATTTGTTAAGAAATTGAACTGTATGTCTTAACTAGGTAATTTTTGTAGAAAGTCCCTTTGACATTGTTTAAAAAGATGTTCTTGATCTTGAATTTTCTTCCTAAAGTATCTAATTCCTGTTGATAAATGTAGCCCCACTTTACGAGATTGTTTGCATTTACCTTAAATCTTCATAACAAAATGTTACTTGAAAAGCTAATGTGCAACTTATTTTGGACATATATGTCTCATTTAAAAATATTTTAGCAGGTGAACCTGAATAAAATATAACGTTGGGTACAGATAATTCATATTTTATTGATGTAAAAATGGGCTGTCTACGTATACTCAGAACAGTACATATTGTAATGTAAGCAAATGCATCATCTTAATAGAAATTTCTAAAGAGGCTTAGCTTAGTGTTTAGTATAGGTTAGCAGTTGAAGATAACTTAAGGAAGAGGGATTTTATGTATATCGATCTTTGAGTCTGGGACTCTGTTCTAAAGTATTTGCTTTATTTTTGAATTTTTAATCAATTATGAGATTAATCATCAAATCTATGCTTCAAGGCCTTTACTCTATAGAAGATGTTAATTATACAGTACATTTGTGCAATTTAAACCTCTATGTCTTCTTTGTGCTATGCAAAATTTATCTTTATGATTTGCTGTGTCTGTCTATGCAAACCAGTAGACAAATTTTTGCTCAGACTATTATGTGCATCCACTCAGCCCAGAAGAGCTATTATCATCACCTCTTCAGTGAAAAATATTGTGGCTACCTGCCAGCTACTTTATGATTTTTATTTCACTAGATTATACAAACATCTACTGAGTACCTAAGATATTCCCAGGTTCCGTTGAGGATCAAAGGTGAACAAGACAATGTTGCTGCTGTCAAGATTTCACACTCAAGCAAGGGAGATGAGAAATTGGTCAAAATTATTCTATCAGAAATAATGTGCTAGAATATACCTTTGAATGACCTACAAGGTGCTACAGAGGTTTGAAGAAGGGAGTAGCTGCATCAGGAAGGCTTTGTAAATGAGATATTCCTTCAAGGACAGACTGAGCACAGAAAGGCATTGCAGACAGTGGGAATTTTAGCAAAAGCACTGATGGTGAAGAGGAACACTTGTTGTATACAGGTTGAACACACCAAATCTGTAATACTCCAAAATCTGAAACTTTTTGAGCACCAACATGGTGCTCAAAGAAAATGCTTTTTGGATTTCAGATATTTGAATTAGGTATTCTTGACTGGTAAATACAATGGAAATATTCCAAAATCCAAAAGAAATAAAAAAATCGAAACACTTCTGGTCCCAAGCATTTAAGATAAGGGATAATCAACATGTATTCCTCTGTGTCTGGGTCTGTACTGGGCCTTTACAATTGCTTGCTCATTTAATCCACACAACCACCCTGTAATGTGCATGATACTATTTCTATTTTGCAGATAGTACCAAGGCCCAGAGCTGGTAAATAAGTGGCAGAGCTGGTATTGAACTCAGGCTGGGGTGACATCAAAGACCATGTTCTTTCCTCACAGGGGTGAGAGAAAGCACAATCTGTTTGATAAAAAGGAGTAGAGTTACTTAGAACATAGAATGCTGGAAAGGTAGCAAAACGAAAAAGATGATCGGTGGAGTTGATGTAGAACCAAATGTGCTCTAGTAGACATTAACAAGTATTCTCTACAACGTCCCATGGTCAAATATGTATGGAAAATATTGCATGCTACATTCTAGTGCTGCCATGTAGAGGTTGTACACTAAATGAATGAATGTCATATAATAGGCTACAACGTGAATATTTGCCTCTAGAGTTGTACAGTGAACAACTTGCACAAACATTTGTTGCCAATCAGCTCTATCTTATTTTTTTGGAAATTCACAAATCACATTAGGATGTGAAAAACTTCAGAAAGTCTTATAATAATGAAATACATTTAACCCACTAAATCTCAAAATTATTTGACCACAGGAGGGAAATTGCTTTAGTGTCCAATAATATCTCATGGAATACTAGCATTCTATGAAACACAGTTCCAGAGAAAATGCTAGGCTAGCCAGTCATACTTGACAAGTCAGTATAAAGTGGAGTGACTTGGCCCCATAGCCTTTGTCTGGAAATTCTGCCAAAGACACTCACTTAGTCTGGATGATGTGACTTCAATTTTCTAATGGTACACATTTTCCTTCACCATTTTTTTTTTTTTTTTTGAAATGGAGTCTCACTCTGTTGCCCAGGCTGGAGTGCAGTGGTGTGATCTCGGCTCACTGAAAACTCCACCTCCCAGGTTCAAGCAATTCTCCTGCCTCAGCCTCCTGAGTAGCTGGGATTACAGGCACGCACCACCACGCCCAGCTAATTTTTGTATTTGTAGTAGAGACGGGGTTTCACCATGTTGGTCTGGCTGGTCTCGAAATCCTGACCTCATGATCTGCCCACCTCAGCCTCCCAAAGTACTGGGATTACAGGTGTCAGCCACCAATGCCTGGCCCGTTCCTTCACCAATTCTAAGTTCAGAGGAACAGGGTTGTCATGAGCAGAGCTTGTGTGCTTGGTGAAAATGGCTGTGGGTGTAATGAAATATTTATTCCCCAAGCGTTGGGGTGGTTTGATGGGACCTGGGGCAGCTGGGGTCCCTGGGCCAGTCATTTTCTGCCCAAGTAGCCTCATCTATTTACCTCAGTATGCTGTACAAACATTATTTTTAAGGTATGCTACAATGCGGCAAAAATTGAGAAGCAATGATTTTGAAAATGCCAAGTTACTTGTTAAGGACTCCAGTCTAGATTTATAAGATAGCTTTTTCTTGTCCCATTTTGTTTAGCAACTCCAGAAATAGTAATTGGTACAACTAGTGTTAGAAGAAAACATCGTTATTACAAAATATACTACAAGGAAAGAAGAATTAGATATTTGAGAATTATCTTTTTTGTTATTTTGCTTATCTAGTTGGGAACATCACATTAATCTGTTTTCCCCTCATGATTAAAACTTTTTGGGATAACAGCAATTACTCATTTATGTGCAAATATCTAGAAGATGAGCAATGTGAATCTATAACAGTAAAGGAGGCATTCAGGATGAGGTGGCAGAATTCCTTAAATAGTCATACTTCATTTCAATTGAAAAACTGCACAACTGAAAGAATGACAAAAATGCTATTGTTAAAGTAAAAAAAAAAAAAACTTTGGAAAGTTATGAATGTCTAAAATTTCCTGCAGTTATTTTTGCAAAGATTGATTCATATTCAGATTAGCTTCCTGCCAGATGGAAGAAACACACAGTAAATCAGCTTTTGCAGGAGAGAAATCAAAAAGAAGCATAAGCTGCTATTTAAAAGGGTTTTTTCCTTTTTTGCCATATTAATAGCACATTAACCCTTAGGGAGTGTTATTGCAAGAATCTAAAGCATGGAGGCTTCATTCCATCCTTCAGGAAGAATAAATATTTTTCAGCCCACTAGGTTGGGGGAAAATAGCTCCTTGGATTGCACACTCAAAACAGTGTTTTGTTTAATGATGGTCAAGTCTCATGCGCTCCAAGGCAGAAATGAAAGAGTAAATGTATGGAAATAGGGAATGAATTCCTCCTCTTGCACCCAGCGAAACCCTGCTTTAGGTAATTGCTCCTGGGATGCATTAAGGATACAGTAGATGAGATGGATCGATGTCCTTGGGGGTCTTCTAAACCAGGTGTGTGTTTTTTTGGGGGGTGGGGAGTGGTGCTGGTGGAGCCCATACAGTACCTTTAAGGAGCTCCCTTTATTATTCTGGCCATGTGATCCAAGTGCATGAGAACGCAATCATACCACATGGTTGTACCAGTGCTGGAGACTAGGTTTTCTCTCTGAACCAGCAGTCACTCTTCCTACTTAGTTCTCTCTTTGTCCTTCCTTCTAATCTTCTACTTGTTCTTGTCCTCGTGCCTTTGCCTCACAGTTTCAACTCTATGCCCTTTTTGTTTCACATGTGATCTAAGCATTCCTTGTGATAATACTCTGCTCTCCACCGTAGTTGAATAAAGTAATCTGGACTCTAACCCTCTAGACTTGATCCATCCTCAAGTGTCCTCTTTCCCCTATATGCTGACTTCATGGGGACAGCTTTTCACCTGTCCTGTTTCAGCCTTGACACTTTGATGATAATGGTAGCAGTGTAGCTATAACATGTGTTTACTGAGCACCTACTGTGTGCCAATCTTCTCAACCGCCCTATGAGAGAGATATTATTACTATTCCTATTTTACAGCTGAGGAAATTAGGCACAGATAGTTAAGAAAACTGCTCAAAGATTACAGAGCTTGTAATTGACAGAACTTAGCTTCTGATGCACATGAGTCTGAATTCAAAGCCTGTGCGCTTAACCACTATGCTATATCAGAGTCTTAAACTAAAACGCACCAATTAATCACCTGGGAATCTTGTTAAAATGCAGATTCTGATCCAAATGGTCTGAGATGAGACCTGAGAATTTTCATTGTTTTACTAGTTCCCAGGAGACGCCAATGTTGTTGGTTTAAGACTTTGAAGAGCAAGAAACTATATAGGGTGCAGCATTTCAAGAAAACAGATGCTTTGGAAATCTCTTCCACCCAAATTTCCAGAAGAGGTGCTACAAATTCACCATACCACACCCGTGCATTTTTCGTGGTATTTGAGGGATGAGAAGAATGCTGGCTCTTCCATGCAGTACCAAAAGCTGCCACCATTCAGTGAGTGCTTTCTCACTTGCAGTCACTGTTGTAAGTGCATTTCAGAAACCAACTCACTTAATACCTACGACAGACTTATGCAAAAAGTCATACAACTAATAAAATCGATGGAACTGGATTCATGCCTAAAGAATCTAGCTCTGGAGCCCACATATAACCAATATACGCTTCTTAAGTATAGCAGAGTGGTCTGAGATCAGCTTGGGGCAGTGGCTGACAGTGGGCTTTGACACTAGTTTTGAGTCTGGATTACTTCTTAGGTGTATAACCTTGGATATGTTCTTAACACTATTCTGTTCATTTTAATTTCTACCACTTCTGGTGTCTGGTCTAACACGTAAGGAGCTTGGAAGTTGTTACTCCTTCCTATCAACATGTAAAGAGCTGAACAAAAGGGAAAATCAACAACTATTCTTAGGTTTTTAGATTCATCAGAGAAGTGAGGTCACAGGGTAAATTGCCGCCCCCAGAATTGGAGACAGAAGCAGGCAGACAAAGGGAATCACAGCTTACTAGAGCAGAAACTCCAAAGCATAAACCTCCACAAGAACCAATGCCATGGTAAGAAAACATCAACTGTAATTGGTGAATGCTGGAGGCTCAGAGTGGACAAATCTGAAAGTTAAAAACTTCAGTTATATGGTTGCCCTTACACTTTGTGAGTTTTTACCTTTTGGAGCTCTATTGGGTCTTCATAATGAGCATCAGAATCCCCTCATGCTTTAGAAAAAGAACCATTCCGAAATACACCAAAGCATTTTGTTCTTCTTCACAAGGAATGTCCTTAGGAGAAACTACAGTATTTTACAAGAGTCTAACCTGCTGGGATTATTTCAAAACCTAACCTACTTGTGGGAAGGAAAATACCCAATTCCAGTTCCCTCTAGCCTTTCATGTGAGGAAAGGGAGATGCTCAGCTCTCACCGCTATAAACATTCCGTCCTATCCAAGCAGGAAGAAGCTGAGAAGTACTGGCTAAGTTCACAGTCTAGGGGCACAGGTTCACCAAAAGACAAAGTTAATCATAAAGCTATAGAACACTTCACACGCCACCTTCAAACACACACCACTACATTATTCAGAGCCTATTTATTGCAGTTTCTCTCACCCGGTACACTATGTTCATCCTTCAACAAAACAGTACAAGGATATTACTGGCGAAACATACAGTTGGAAGAGATTGAACAAACATCAGAACAAAATTTAAATATAGCAGGAATGGTGGCATTATCAGACCAGTACTTTTTTTGAAAATACTTATCATTGTACTAAGAGCTTTAATGGGAAAAGTAGACAACATGCAAGCACAGCTAGATAATGTAAGCAGAGAGATAGAAATTCTGAGAAAGCATTTAAAAGAAACGCTAGCGATCAAAGACACTGCAACAGAAATGAAGAATGCCTGTGACGGGCACATTAGTAGACTGGACGCAGCTGAGGAAAGAATCTCTGAGCTTGAGGGTATGTAATAGACACTTTCAAAACTAAAAAGAAAAAAGAAAAAAATACTGAAAAACAACCCCCAGAACAGAATATCCAGGAACTGTGGGGCAACTATGAGAGGTATAACATACACATAATGAGGATCTCAGAAGGAAAAGCGAGACAGGGACGGAAGAAATGTGTGACAGAATAATAACTGAGAATTTCCCCAAGTTAATGTCAGACACCAAACCACATATCCAGTAAGCTTGGAGAACCAAGCAGGATAAAAGCCAAAAATAAAAATTAAAACAAAAATACACATAGGCATATCTTTTTTTTTTTTTTTTTTTGAGACAGGGTCTTACTCTGTCACCCAGGCTGGAGTGCAGTGGCACCATCTTGGCTCACTGCAAACTCCGCCTCCTGGGTTCAAGCGATTCTCCTGCCTCAGCCTCCCGAGTAATTGGGATTACAAGTGCCCACTCCATGCCTGCCTAATTTTTGTATTTTTACTAGAGATGAGGTTTCACCATGTTGACCAGGTTGGTCTCAAACTCTTGACCTCAGGTGATCCACCCGCCTTGGCCTCCCAAAGTGCTGGGATTATAGGCGTGAGCCACCACGCGCAGGCACGCATACCATTTTCAAACTGCAGAAAATCAAAGATAAGAGTCTTGAGACAAGCCATAATAAACAAAAAACATCTATATAGGATCAAAGACAAGAATTACACTTGACTTCTCAGAAACCAGGCAAGCAAGAAGAGAGTGGAGTGAAATATTTAAAGTTTTGATAGAAAAACAACTTCATCAACCTAGAATTTTGAATCCTATAAAATTATCCTTCACAAGTGAAAGAGAAATAAAGACTTTCTTAAACAAACAAAAATTTAGAGAATTTGTTGCCAGAAGACTTGCTTTGAAAGAAATGTTAAAAGTTATTCAGGGAGAAGGAAAATAATATAGATCAGACACTTGGATTCACATAAAGAAATTAGAGAATGAATAAGTAAAAGTAAAATAAAAGCTTTTAGTTTTCTTATTTGTAATTGATACAACATATAATGGTTTGTTTAAAAAATAATAGCAACAATGTATTTAAGTGTATATACTTGTGTATTTATATGCTTATGTATAAGTAAAATAAATGATAGCAATGTTGCAAAGGACAAGACGGAGGAATTCGGATTATTTTGTTATTTTAAGTTACTGTCATTAACCATGAAGTGGTATAGTGTTATTTGAAAGTGGACCTGGATTGGTTGTAAACATATATCACAACTTTAGGGGAACCACTAAGAAAAGATTAAGAAGGACTATAACTAACATATTAATAAAGGAGAGAAAATGAAATCTTATAAATATTCAGTTATAACTACAAAAGGCAGAAAAAGTGTGGGAGACAAAAATAGAAACAGAACATACGCAACAAATAGAAAACAGTTGAAAATGTGTTAAATATTACCCACCTGTATCAATAATCATTTAAACATCAATGGTCTAAATATAGCAATTCAAAGACAGATATTGTCATAGTGTATCAAAAAACAAAACCCAGCCATATGCTTTTAACAAGAAACTCACTTTAAATATAAAGACACTTGTAGGTTAAAAGCAAACAGATATAGAAAGATATGCTGGCCAGGCACGGTGGCTCATGCCTGTAATCCCAGCACTTTGGGAGACTGAGGCGGGCAGATCACCTGAGGTCAGGAGTTTGAGACCAGCCTGGCCAATGTGGTGAAACCCTGTCTCTACTAACAATACAAAAAAAAAAAAAAAAATAGCCAGGCATGGTGGTGGGTGAAACACTGTCTCTACTAACAACACAAAAAAAATTAGCCAGGCATGGTGGCGGGCACCTGTAATCCCATCTACTCGGGTGGCTGAGGCAGGAGAATCGCTTGAACCCAGGAGGCAGAGGTTGCAGTGAGCTGAGAATGCACCATTGCACTCCAGCCTGGGTGACAAGAGTGAAACTCCATCTCAAAAAATAATAATAGTAAAATAAAATAAATAAAAATAAAGATATGCCATGCTACCACTAATCAAAAGAAAGTAGGACTATCTCTATTAATTTCAGACAGAGCAGACAACAGGGCAAGGTAAGGTATCATGGATAAATTGAATAATTATATAATGATAACAGAGTCAGTTATCCAAGAAGACGTAATGATCTGTTATGGTCCGAATGTTTGTGTCCCTGCCCCACCCTCCCCCAACACACAATTTAAATGTTGTAATCCTAATCCCCAAACAGAGGGTATTAGGAAGTGTGGCCTTTGGTGGGTGATTAGATCAGGAGGACTGAGGCGTCATAAATGGGATTAGTGACCTTATAAGAAGACCCCAGTGAGATTCCTTCCCCCTTCCACCACTTGAGGACACAGCTAAAAGTCAGGGGCCAACAAAACAGGAAGAGGCCCTCTCTGGACACTGAATTTATCAGCACCTTGATCTTGGACTTCCCAGTCTCCAGAAATATGAGATTAATGCCTGCTTATAAACCATCCAATGCATGCTTTTTTGTTATAGCAGCCTGAATGGACTAAGACACAATCCTTAATGTGTATGTACCTACACACAGAGCATCAAAAGGCATGATTCAACAACTGATAGAGTTACAGCGAGAAACAGATAAATTCAATGTTAGAGTCAGAGATATTTTTTCTTTTCTATAAAATAGGAATAATACTAGTGCCTACTCAATAGAATTTGTGTGAAGATTCAATGAGTTAATGGGTTTAAAGGCCTTAGAATAATACCTGACACATTCTAAAAGCTTGAACAATGCTGGCCATTATTGTTACTATTACTATTATTATTATAGTCTACACGGAACCATTGTTTATTTTTACGTTTGACACACAAATCACTATACTAATCTCTCATCTTTGCTTTTCTTCTGGAAATCTAGTAAAAAGGGAGGAAGAAAGAGGAGTACAGAGATGTTATAAAACATAGATCACAGAGAGAAGCCATTTATTTTTCCACCACTACCCTTGACATGACTGCTGCCGAACTGAAGGAAGAACGAACATTGCGGAGGGAAGAGATCAATAAAAATTATTCTTTTCCACCTTCTTTCCCTGCTGTTGGAATTCAATCTTTAGGCTAACATTATGGCAAGATTTACGATGCAGAGGAAATGGGATTCTTCCCCAGTACCTCACTCATGTTGCCCTTTGTCCAGTCTTGGCAGAAATACTGCAGAGTAGTAGTTGAGGTGCCACATGAATTCAGGAGGAAATTAGAAAGGTGACAAATCCCAAATCTTGTGACAAACTGTAATTCACAGAGTTGGAGGAGGGGCCAGGTAGAAGGTGATTTAATCATGGGAACCGACTTCCTTTCTGCTGTCTTTGTGATAGTGAGTGACTTCTCACAAGATCTGGTTGGTGTAAAAGTGTGTAGCACCTCCCCCTATCTCTTATTTTCCTGCCGGCCATGTGAAGATGCACCTCCTTCCTCTTCACCTTCTGCCATGATTGTAGGTTTCCTGAGGCCTCCCCAGCTATGCCTCCTGTACTGCTTGTAGAACTGTGCATCAATTAAACCCCTTTTCATTATACACTACCCAGTCTCAGGTATGTTGTTATAGTAGTACAAGAACTAACTAATACAGATGGTAAATATCAATTTGAAGTAAGAAAGATGAAAAAAAGAGAGGTGCAATATATATTTGTTTATAATAAAGACAGTATTTTGTTACTCTTAAGGGAAACAAAATTCACGCCTGGAGGAAGATTTTGTTATTGTTGTTGTTGTTCTCTAATTTTTGTGTATGAAAGTTCATTTTATAGATAGCAGTGCCCTTGTGATAAGAAGTAGGGAGGAGCTAACACTTATTGAGCACCTACTATGGGAAAGATGCCTAAGTTTAGCCATCCCCTGAACAAACCAGCAAGGTAAAGTTTGTCCATTTCATAGATGACAAAACTGAAGTGCATCCAGGTTTAAGTCAATTGCTGAAACATGCATAGTAAGTAAATTGTGTATCTGGGATTCAAATCCAAACCTGTCTGATTTCCAAACTCTGATGTTCCCATACTACCTACATTTTAAAAAATATGTGCCCCAAAGAGAAATATAGAGTTTCCCTAGAAAGCCAGTGGGTGATATAAGTTGCACTTCTTCATACATGATCAGCCACAGAATATGAGTTCTGGTCCCTGGTGCCTGGAGACTTTGGTACCTCTCAGAGCTCATCTCCATTCTGAACTCTTCAGGAATATCAGGTTGACTCCTCTGAGACCATACAGATTGATACAGCAAAAGGAACGTGGAGTTGGAATCAGACAGTCCTGAATTGTAGTCATAGTTTCATAATTTCCTCATCTACAACTTTGGGCAAGTTTCTTGGGCTCTCTGAGCCTCAAATCCCTCCTTATAATTCTCTTTTCTAGCTTCCTTCTTCCTAATCTCACGTGGGATACATAAGAGGCATCTTCTTCTTATCTTTGGTCAGTTCCCTTGTGTGAGTTAAATATTGCCACAATAATTAGGTGTAACAATCCTCCAAATTCTACGGCTTATAGTTGTCTATTATTTTCACCAATCTGTTAATTGGCTGATGTCTCTGCTTCAGTGGTACAGCAGCTGGGGATATTTATCTCCAGATCTGTTTTTCTTGGGCTCAGATTGAAAAGTGAACAGCTATTGCAGGGATTTTCTTCTCATGGTCATTGCAGAGGCATAGGAGGGCAAGCAGAAACATGTGAATCCTCTTAAGTTATTGAATCAGAACTGGCGTACTGTTATTTATGCCCTATTCTATTGACCAATGCAATACACAGGGCCAAGCCCCAAGTTAAGGGAGACAATGTACATTTTCTGCTCATCAATGGCGTGGCCAAAGTGTAGTTGTAGGGGAGGGTGAATTGGGGTTGACAAGTCAATCCCTCTTAGAAACTATGACTACTAAGTTTCTAAGTAGTTTCCTTTATCATTCTCAGGCTTACTATTCTATTGTACCAGGAATAGAATTCTTCAATTTCCTGACTTCCTACTTAAAAGCTTTCTGTATCCACATTTACCAACCATTTTCTCTTTCCTTTCAGTCCCGGATATGCCATTCAACCTGTGTTTTGAATTGTATTCCCTTCTTGCTGCTCTGGAAATTATCAATTATCTTCACTGCCTCCCATATACTCAACTTACACGTCTCTGTTGTCCTCATCTTTTGAAACGCTGTAGTTCCTGCCCCCTCCACTTAAACAAAATATAATTAAAAACAAACCAAAAAGTTTATTTGATCCAACACCTTGCCTTTAGCAACTCCCCTACACTTCTCTTTCTTTCCTCAGTCAAGATTCCAGTTACGCCATTTTCCTAAATTTCATTTATTCCTCAATATATTTAAATCTGGCTTCTGCTCCCCTCAATTTGCTGATAATGTTCTCTAAAATATCACTGTAGATCATTCCTTTCCTGAAATGCTCTTACCGTGCTTTACATGATTTTACACTTTTCCTGTGCTCTTCTTACATCATTGTATGTTGTTCCTCAATTTCTTTTACTGAATTCTTTCCCATGTTTGATTTTTAAAATGTTGTTTCCCAGGGTCTTCATCTGATTCATTACATTTTCTACAAATTATCTAAGGTTTTCCCTTGGTTTTAATTATGTGTAAATGCCTCCAAAGCCTTTATCTCTTTTTTTCTTTTCTTTTCTTTCTTTTTTTAAAAATTTTTATTTATTATTATTATTTTTTAGATGGAGTCTCGTTCTGTTGCCCAGGCTGGAGTGCAATGGCGCAATCTCGGCTCACCACAACCTCTCCCTCCTGGGTTCAAGTGATTCTCCTGCCTCAGCCTCCCAAATAGCTGGGATGATAGGCGTGCACCACCATGCCCGGCTAATTTTTGTATTTTTAGTAGAGACAGGTTTTCACTATGTTGACCAGCCTGGTCTCCAAATCCTGACCTCATGATCCACCCGCCTCTGCCTCCCAAAGTGCTGGGATACAGGCGTGAGCCATGGTGCCTGGTCTGCCTTTATCTTAATTTAAGATAACTCTCTTGACCTCCAGATACCTCCAAAACAGATATCACACAGATATAAACCCAACCTGCTCAATTATAAATCCACTAACTCCTACACAATACACACAAACTCTTTTAGTTCATATAGAATATTGCCAGCTATTCTCATCCAGTCTTCCAAGTAAAACCTTACACTTATCCTTGCTTCTTCTTTTTTCATCTTTACCCATCCAATTAACCACCAAGTTAGATTGAAGTGAAACAGATCCTTCACTACCACTGTCATTTGTTGCTTTATTGTTTCGCTTGGTTGTTTGGGGCAGGAATCATTTCAGTAGCTTCCTAGTTGGCCTTTTTTCTTTGTCCTTTAGGGGTAACACTTTTTTAAATAATCAGGTGCCTACCACAATACTTAATACACCAAGCTTAGGTGCTCAGTGTTAGTTTAGTCTCTCCTGCTCTCTCATCCTTAAGGCAAACCCATAGAAGTGGGTTTGGCACAAAATGAAACTCATCTGATGACTCAATGAGTTGATTCTTCTTTTAAGGTTTTTCTTTGAGCCTTAATACGTAAGGATTTATTCTCTAAGATCCTTCTGTGTTTCTTTTAGTTCATATACAATTAGTATTGCCATTAATTATATAATTAATAGAAATACTAATTATCAAATTATAATCCATTAATTATAATTCTTATAAATTAATTATATTCAACATTCAAAACAATATTGCTATGTTTCTAAGCCACGATGGTTTTCATCTTCAAGGTCACCCAAGATGCTGCAGAAACATCTCTGTTTTGTTGCAGCCAATCAACAAACAGTGTAATCAACTCCCTTCAAACAAACATCAAGGATATTTTATACAGCATGCTCCTTTGCATCTCTCTGTGTAGAACTCAATCACACCTGCTGCAAGGCAGACTGGGAAATGGCAGCAAATAACATTGTCATCTTCATTTTCTCAAATGAAAAAATAATTGGGAAGCCAGACAGTAGTTTTAACTTTGGGTGGTAATGTACCCAGCTTGCAACTGGGGTTCTGTGACTAAGGAAGAAGAAAAGAAATATCGAGAGGCAACCAGCAATCTCTGTATATGCCCAGAACCTTGCAAGGTATCTGGCCTATTGACAGGGCCCAGCAAATGTTCAAAGATTGAAGGTTTCTTAATGTACTTTATAAAAATAACTGATCCTTATTTGCCAAAAGTGTCTTTGAACCACCAGCCTTCCCTTTGTGGCTTTTAAATCTGACCTTTCTTCCACATGTTGCTACTTATGAGGTCTTAGCTTACTTTCTAAAAGGGTTTTGTTTTAGTTTGTTTTCAAAGTGAAAATTAGGCTTGTTTCTGGAATCTCTGACCTTCCACTTACTTTTTGCTTGGATCTCACTGTACTCACAGTTTTTCCACTTCTCTTTCTCTAGTCCTGCTCTCAGGATAGGATATGATGAACACCATCAGCGTGATTAAGCTTAGAGTACGACTTCACTCAGAGTTAATGTTTTAATAGGCTCCAAAGCCTTAAATTAAAGACATCCTCCAATAGCAGAATTTCAGGACTATATAATTGGTTAATGGAGGTGTTTGTGGATGGGATTGGGACTACTCTGAAGTCACAGCCTTCCCCCTGGCATGCTCCCATTCTCAGGATGGGTCTGTATCTTGTTATGGCATTACTACTATAAACAGTGATTATTTAACAGTCTTTTCTTCTGTTTGGAACTGCAAGGTACATTGCACTGGTAGCTCAAGTGACTTCTGCTATCATGTTCAGATGGAGTTCAGTTTCATTCAGTGGCTCCCAAATTATTATTTTTAATTAGTCAATTCATATGCCTATTACTATTGGTAGATTACAACAAAATATCTTGTTGACTAAATAAATTCTGAAACAAATTGGACTCAGAAAGTAAATTTGTTTATAAATCTAGACTAAATTTGAATTAATTTGAAAAATGATGTTTAGGACAACAACATGAATTTTGAATATATAATAATGAAATTGAACAAAGGTGATGTTAGAAAAAAATAGGTTACATGAAAAAATGACTAGCAGATAAAATTTATGAGAGACATGCTGCTAATTTTGACTACTGATCTAAAATTTGAAATGGCAGCAAATAACATTATCTTCATTTTCTCAAATGAAAATATAATTGAGGAGCCAGTTTAATTTATAAAGCATGCTGAGATTATGTCTAGTAGACTGCTTATACTGTTTTCTTAGAAATCAGGAGAAAAGGTCTCCTCGGTTAAATATTTAAAGGAATTAATGCCACTGTTGGCTCTGTATGCTATTTTACCATTAAGTTTTTATGAAAGTCTCTTCTTTTGTTCCATCCTTGGCCTTTTCTTATTGGCAGAGGTTGAAACGAGAGTCTTTATTTAAGAAGAAAGGCTACATAAAAGATATTCTAGATGCAGTATTAGGCAAAATATATCCTTGAGTTCCTTCCTTTTGTTAAAAAATGACTGATGAAGTATTAATTTCAGATTTACAGTGCTTCAATTGACATTACCTGGGGATAAACCCTCAAAGTGAAGAGTAACAAGAAAAAAAATACTCAAACAATTACATAGATTTGATGCCACATAATTTTAGGTCAGTAAATTTCTCATTATTTTTATATGTTAGCCAGATATACGTGGATTTGAATCTCAACATTGCTACTTACTCTAAGTGGTTTGGGCTAAATCTTTGATCACAGTTCCCCATTTGTAATATAAAAATGGTCTGACTTAACTTATGGAGATGTTCTGATGGTTAAATTTGATACTTTCTGGAAAATATAGGTATTCCTTAAATACTAACCCCCTTAAAGCTCCTGTCTTCAACCAGGACTTCCTTTCCTCATAGATAAGCAATATTCTTGATATTTAAACAAATAAATGTGATCTTATATAGTTAAAAACATGTTATCCACATCACACTAGGTCTTCCGGCAGTCAACTCACTTTCTAATGATATATACAACATTCAAACAGTATCTTTAGCTGCTCTTTGAAAATTCATTTCAAGTCATTCTCTGCACAAGTAAACCAGTTTTATTACTTCAAAACTGTAACATTTTTAGCAGGAAGCAGAGAGTAAAATTACGTAACCAAGTTTCTTCACTTGCTTTACATATTTTTTTGTGTGTATTCCCATCTCTTCTTTTTCCCTTGGACTGCAAAGATACATGCATTATAAGAATTGATGATGCCCCCAACTCACCATGATTTCATTTTTTCAGTCTTTTTTATCCCCCTCTGCATTTTGGTTTGGATAGTTTCTATTTCTACCCCTTCTAGTTTACTGATCTTTTTTCTGTAGTTTCTAATCAATTATTAATGCCACCCAGTGTATCTTTTATTACATAGATTGCACTTTCAATTCTGGAAGTTCCATTTGGTTCTTATTTCTAGTTTTTTCTCTACTATTCTCAAAGGCATAGGATTACCTGTATAATCTAATGTTACAATTTAAACTTTAGTTTCAATTATTTTGTACTCTTACTGGAATTGGTTACTCTTCTTTGAGTATTGATCTTAGTAATTGTTTTACCAAGAGAGCCTCTTAGACCTCCCTTGTTAGTACAAATCCTCTCTGGAAGAAGTACTGCTTCTTCATATTATCCATCAGTGCTGTAATAATACACGTTTGGATGCAATTTTATTAATATCTGTCTTGTGTAGTAGATCGTACATTCCATTTGGGTATGCAATTACATTTATTTTTGACCAGAGATACATCTTCAATACGTAGCACATTATAGTGCCTGGCATATTGTTGGCACTCAAATATTTCAACAATGCTGCCAAGAAACTGAAACACCTAAAAATGTATACTCAGCTGATGTCCATGTGAAGCCTTCAGATTTTTTTTTTTTTAAAAAGCTCCAGAGTTAATGGTGAACAGCCTCAAATGGAATGATCATGACCATCATGGATCATGATGTCTGATTTTATACTTTTTCAGAGCTTGAAAACTGTAATTTGTAAAAGTCCTATAAGGCATATATCCAATTTATTCACTGATTTTGCTGTTTGTGAAGTACATTTCTCTCAATTAAAAAAGCAGACAGCTATAACAAACCGTATAATGTATGTATAATCACATTTTCATGTAGTCTTTTGGGAATACACAGAATTTTAACTTTCTCTCATGTTAAACTGAGAAAAGTAAAACTTTCTGCTCAGGAAATCGAGAAAGGTATTATGCTACTTAATTAGTTTTTGTTTTAGTTGACCAAGATAAATTTTAGACTTTAGAACTGCCAGTATAGATCATGATGTACCATGCCATTACATTATGTCATACAATGCCATTAAAACCATCAGTATTACCACCACCCCACTAGCACTGCAACGTACTGAATATCTGTTAATGCTCAGGTCAGTACTGTATCCGTATACACTATTTGGAATCATTAGAAAATTCCTACATGGTTGGTATTATCTCCATTTTGTAGTCTTGAACAGTGAGACATAGAGTGGCTGGTAACTTGCCCAAGATCATGCAGCTAACAAGTGTCCAAGTTGGTATTTCAATCTATCAATAAAGATCAGAAGGATTAGCTTTTATTTAACCTGGTAGCATGCACATAACGTAAAATTTACCATTTAAACCAACTTAAAATGTGAAATTTAGTCATATTTAGTACATCACAATATTGTGCAACCATCACCACTATCTAGTTCTAGAATATATTCATCACTCTAAAAGGAAACCATATACCTATTAATCAGTCATTCCCCATTTCCCCATCTGATTTTTGAGTATTAATTTTGTACACTGAAATTTTTTATTTTTATAGATTAAGGGGGTACATGTGCAGGCTTGTTACATGGATATATTGTGTAATGGTGAGGTTTGGGTTTCTAGTGTACCTATCACCTGAATAGGAAACATTGTATCCACTAGGTAATTTTCAATCCTCATCCCTTTCTCTCACTCCCTTTGGAGTCTCCAAGTGTCTATTATTTCCATGTTTAAGTTCCAATGTACACACTGTTTATCTTCCACCTGTAAGTGAGAACATGCAGAATTTGATTTTCGGTTTCTGAGTTATTTCACTTATGATAGTGGCCTCCAGCTCCATCCATGTTGCTGTGAAAGACATGCTTTTATTCTTTTTTATGGCTACATTGTATTCCATGGTGTATATGTATCATCTACATATACACCATGTCTTGGAGTCTTGGAGTCTTGCTCTGTCGCCCAGGATGGGGTGCAGTGGTGTGATCTCGGCTCACTGCAAGCTCTGCCTCCCAGGTTCATGTCATTCTCCTGTCTCAGCCTCCGGAGTAGCTGGAGGTGCCCACCACCACGCCCGGCTAATTTTTTGTATTTTTAGTAGAGACGGGGTTTCACCGTGTTAGTCAGGATGGTCTCGATCTTCTGACCTCGTGATCTGCCCGCCTCAGCCTCCCAAAATGCCACATTTTTTTTTTTTTTTTGACACGGAGTCTGGCTCTGTCGCCCAGGCTGGAGTGCAGTGGCCGGATCTCAGCTCACTGCAAGCTCCGCCTCGTGGGTTTTTTACGCCATTCTCCTGCCTCAGCCTCCCGAGTAGCTGGGACTACAGGCGCCCGCCACGTCGCCCGGCTAGTTTTTTGTATTTTTTTTAGTAGAGATGGGGTTTCAACGTGTTAGCCAGGATGGTCTCGATCTCCTGACCTCGTGATCCGCCCATCTCGGCCTCCCAAAGTGCTGGGATTACAGGCTTGAGCCACCGCGCCCGGCCTATGCCACATTTTTTATACAGGTATCTGTTGACAGGCACTTAGGTTGACTCCACGACTTCGATATTATGAATAGTGCTGAAATAAACATAGGGGTGCACGCATCTTTTTGGAGAATGATTTTTTTGGGGGGTAGATACCCAATAGTGAGTGGGATTGCAGGGTTGAATAGTGGTTCTATTTTTAGTTCTTTATGAAATCTCCATACTGTTTTCCATACGAGTTGTACTAATTTTTATTCCCACCAATAGTGTGTATGTGTTCCCTTTTCTCCACATCCCCACCAGCATCTATTGTTTTTCATTTTTTCATAATAGCCATTCTGACTGGTGTGAGATGGTATCTTACGGTGGTTTTAATTTGCATTTCTCTGATGATTACTGATGTTAAGTATTTTTTATATGCTTGTTGGTCATTTGTATGTCTTCTTTCCAAAACTGTCTGCTCATGTCTTTTGCCTACTTTTAAACGGGGCTACTTAGGGTTTTCTTGTTAAGTTGCTTGAGTTCCTTATAGATTCTGGATATTAGTTCTTTGTTGGATACATAGTTTAAAAATATTCTCTTTCATTCTATAGGTTATCTGTTTACTTTTTTGATTATTTCTTTTGTTACGTTTTTAGTTTAATTAAGTCCCATTTGTCTATTTTTTGGTTTTGTTGCATTTGCTTTTGAGGTTTTAGCCATAAATTTTTTGCCTAGGCCAATGTCCAGAAAAAATCTTCCTACATTTCCTTAAATTTTTCTAAGTTTAGGTCTTAAGTTTAAGTCCTCAATCAATCCTGAGTTAATCTTTTTATATGGTGAGAGATATGGTTCTAATTCTATGCATCTGCATAGGGCCATCCAATGTTCCCAGCACCATTTAATAAATAGGTATCCTGTAACTTTTCTGCAGTCGTTTATTTATTGTAATACATTTTGGTGGAAATTTTAAAGGATTCTTTAGATAAAAGATCATGTCACCTGTGAAGAGAGATTGCCTTACTTCTGCCTTTTCAATGTGGATGACTTTATTTCTGTTTCTTGTGTAATTGCTCTTGTTAGAACTATCAATACAGCGTTGAAAAGCAGTGGGAAAAAATGGTTATCCTTGTCTTGTTCCTAATCTTAGGGAGACTGCTATCAGTATTTCACTATGAGTATGATATTAGGTTTGAGTTTCCCCCAGATGCTCTTTATCGTGTTGAGAAAGTTCCTTTCTATTCCTAATTTGCTGAATTTTATCTTAATCATGAAATCGTGCTGGATATTGTCACATGTTTTCTCTGTATCAGTTGAGATTAACGTGTATGTTTTTCATTTATTCAATTATGGTGGTTTGTTACATTAATTGATTTTCATATTTTACCCTTTTTTATTGGATCATATTTTGAAACTTGTTTTCCTTCTTGGGGTACATTCCACTTGGTCATGTTGCATAATTCTTTTAATATGCTGCATTTTTTGGTTTGCTAGTATTTTGTTGAGGAAATTTGAATTTATATGTAAAGGAACACTGGCCTGTAGTTTTTATCTATTGTGATGTCTTTGTTTGGTTTTAGTATGAGAATAATGATGGCTTCATAGAATGAGTTAAAAGGTGTTCCCCCTCTTATTTTTTGAAAGAGTTTGACAAGGACTGGTATTTATACTTTAAATTTTGGAAGAATATTTACCAATAAATTCATGTGGTTTTGGGCTTTTCTTTCTTATATGTTGTTTTCTTACGGATTCAATTTCCTTATATGTTGTAGTTCTATTCACACTTTCTACTTCTTCTTGAGTTTATTTTGATAGGTTATGTGTTTCTAGGATTTTGAGTCTTCTCGTATTTTCTTTTAGGTGGCTGTAATAATGGTTTATCGATTTACTAATCTCTCCTATGAATAAACATTTTTTTCTATTATGTTTCTTTTTTCTATTTCACTGATCTCTGCCCTCATCTTTATTATTTCCTTCTTTCTGCAATTATCGGGCTTCGTTTGTTTTTCTCTTTCAAGTCCCTTAAAGAGGAAAGTTAAGTTATTGATTTGAGATCTTTCTTTTAAAAAATTTGCATCCACATCTATAAATTTCCCTCTGTGAACTGCTTTTGCTGTATCCCATAAACTTCGGTATGTTGTATTTTTATTTTTGTCTCAAAATATTTTCCAATTTCTCATGTAATTTATTCTTTGACCCACTGGTTATTTTAAAATATATTATTTAATTTCCATATATTTCTGAATTTTCCAGTTTTTTTTTCTGTTATTGAAAGACAGCTTGTATGATTTCAAACTTTTTAAGTTTATTGAAACTCCTTTTGTGGTCTAACATAGTCTATCCTGGAGAATGTTCTGCATGCACTTGAGGAAAAAATATGTATTTTGATGTTGAGTGGAGTGTTCTGTATATTTCTGTCAGGTCTAATTGGTTTATAGTGTTAATTTAATAATGTATTTCCTTATTGGTCCCTTATCTGCTTGTTCTACCTATTATTGAAAATGGAGTATTGATGTCTTTACATATTATTGTAAAGCTGTTTATCTCTCCCTTCATTTCTGTTATTTTTTCCCTCATATATTTTGGAGGTTATTGTTACATGTGTACATATTTATAATTGCTGTATCTTCTTGAAGGATAGACCCTTTTACTAGTATGTAATGCCCTTCTTTGTTTCCTATTGTAATTTAGGGCTTAAACTGCATTTTGTCTAATAATAGTATATCTATCCCATCTCTCTTTCGCTTACTAGATGGAGGGAATATCTTTTTCTTTCTTTCTTTCTTTTTTTTTACTTTAAACTTATTTGGGTCTTTGAATCTAAAGTGAGTATCTTGTAGGCAGCATGTAGACAGACTTCTTAAAAAATCCATTCTTCAAATCTCTTTTAATTGGAGAGTGTATCATGTTTACATTTAAAGTAATTTCTAAGGAAGGATATACTTCTATTATCTTGCTAATTGTTTCCTGTACATCTTAAATCTTTTTTTATTAATTAAGTCCTCTATTACTGCTTTCCTTTGTGTTTAATCAATTTTTGTAGTTTACCATTTTGATTCTCTTCTCATTTCCTGTTCTGTACACTTTTATTTATTTTCTTAGTGGTTAGCTTGAGAATTACAATTAAAATATTAAACTAATAGCAACCTAGTTTGAATCAATAGCAATTTGGCATCAATATTATATAAATCTCTGTTTCTATTCATCTCCAGCTCTTGCCCTTTATTTTGTTATTATCATAGATTATGTTTGTACCTTGTGTGCACATTAATGTAGATTTATAATGATTGTTTTGTGCATTTATCTTTTAAATCAGGAAATGAATAGAGGAGTTGAAAACCAAAAATATGAGAATTCTGGCATTTACATTTACCTATAGTTAGTTTTACTAGTGTTCTTTATTTCTTTATATGGCTTTGATTTGCTATCTAATGAGCTTTAATTTAAACCTGATGAACTTCCTTTAGCATTTTTTGTGGGGCAGTTCTATTAGTGATGAACTCCTTCAGTTTTCGTTTATCTGGGAATGTATTAATTTCCCCCTTTTTTTTTTTTTTTTCTGAGATGGAGTTTCACTCTTGTTGCCCAGGTTGGAGTGCAATGGCGCAATATTGGCTCACTGTAACTTCCGCCTCCTAGGTTCAAGTGATTCTCCTGACTCAACCTCCTGAGTAGCTCGGATTATAGGCACATGCCACCATGCCCAGCTAATTTTTGTATATTTAGTAGAGACAGGGTTTCGCCATGTTGGCCAGGCTGGTCTCAAACTCCTGACCTCAGGTAATCTGCCTGCCTCAGCCTTCCAAAGTACTGGGATTACAGGCGTGAGTCACTGCACCCAACCTCTCCTTCATTTTTAAAATATAGTTTTGATCAAAATAGAATTATCGAATGATAATTTTTCTTTCAGAACTTTAAACATGTTGTTGCCTTCTGGCCTCCATGGTTTCATTCTTTTCTTTTCTTTAACTTTTATGTTAAGTTCTGGGGTACATGTGCAGGATGTGCCGGCTTGTTACATAGGTAAATGTGTGTCATGGTGGTTTGCTGCACAGATCATCGCATCACCTAGGTATTAAGTCCAGTATCAATTAGCTATTCCTCCTGATGCTCTACCTCTCTCCACTCCCGGCAACAGACCCCAGTGTGTGTTGTTTCCCCCCATGTGTCCATGTGTTCTCATTGTTCAGCTCCCACTTATAAGTGAGAACATGTACTGTTTGGTTTTCTGTTCCTGTGTTAGTTTGCTGAGGATAACAGCTTCCATCTCCATCCATATCCCTGCAAAAGACATGCCCTCATTCCTTTTTATGGCTGCATAGTATTCCATGGTGAATATATATCACCTTTTCTTTATTCAGTCTTTAATTGATGGGCATTTGGGTTGATTCCATGTCTTTGCTATTGTGAATAGTGTTGCAGTGAACATAAGTGTGCGTGTATCTTTATAATAGAATGGTTTATACTCCTTTGGGTATATACCCAGTAATGAGATTGCTGGGTCAAATGATATTTCTGGATCTAAATATTTGAGAAATCACCACACTGTCTTCCACACTATGGGTGAACTAATTTAGACTCCCACCAAGAGTGTAAAAGTGTTTCTTATCCTCCACAATCTCAAGAGTATCTGTGGTTTCTTGACTTTTTAATAATTGCTATTCTGACTGGCATGAGACAGCATCTTATTTTTGTTTTAATTTGCATTTCTCTAATGATCAGTGATGTTGAGCTTTTTTTCATATGTTTGTGGGCTGCATGACTGTCTTCTTTTGAGAAATGCCTGTTCATGTCCTTTGCCAACTTCTTAAGGAGATTATTTGTTCTCTTCTTGTATATTTGTTTAAGTTCCTTGTAGACTTTGTATATCAGACCTTCGTCAGATGAATAGATTGCAAAAATTTCTCTCCTATTCTGTAGGTTGTCTGTTCACGCTGATGAGAGCTTCTGTTGCTGTGCAGAAGCTCCTTAGTTTAATTAGATCCCATTTGTCAATTTTTGCTTTTATGTTGCAATTGTTTTTGGTGTTTTAATTATGAAATCTTTGCCCCTGCCTGTGTCCTGAATGTTGTTGCTTAGATTTTCTTCTAAGGTTTTTATAATTTTGGGTTTTACATTTAAGTCTTTAATCCATCTTGAGTTAACTTTTGTATAGGGTGTAAGAAAGGGGCCCAGTTACAATTTTCTGCATAAGGCTAGCCAGCTTTTACATCACCATTTATTAAATAGGGAGTCCTTTCCTCATTGTTTGGTTTTGTCAGGTTTGTTGAAGATCAGATGATTGTAGGTGTGCCATCTTATTTTCGGTTTCTCTATTCTGTTCCATTGGTCTATGTGCCTGTTTTTGTACCAGTATCATGCTGTTTTCGTTACCGTAGTCCGTCCGTCCTTCCTTCCTTCCTTCCTTCCTTCCTTCCTTCCTTCCTTCCTTCCTTCCTTCCTTCCTTCCTTCCCTCCTTCCCTCCCTCCCTCTCTCTCTCTCTCTCTTTGACAGAGTCTCGCTCTGTAGCCAGGCTACAGTCCAGTGGCACCATCTTGGCTCACTGCAACCTCCGCCTCCTGGGTTCAAGCGATTCTCCTGCCTCAGCCTCCCGAGTAGCTGGGACTACAGGTGCGTGCCACCACGCCCAGTTAATTTTTGTATTCTTAGTAGAGACAGGGTTTCGCCATGTTGGCCAGGATGGTCTCAATCTCTTGACCTCATCATTCATCTGCTTCAGCCTCCCAAAGTGCTGGGATTACAGACATAAGCCACCACACCCAGCCCACTGTAGTCTTGTAGTATAGTTTGAAGTCAGGTAGCATGATGCCTCCAGCTTTGTTCTTTTTGCTTAAGATTGTTTTGTCTATTTGGGCTCTTTTTTGGTTCCATATGAATTTTAAAATAGTTTTTTCTAATTCTGTGAAGAATATCAATGGTAGTTTAATGAGAATAGCACTGAATCTATACATTGCTTTGGGAAGTATGACCATTTTCACAATATTGATTCTTCATGAGCATGGAATACAAACAACCATCAGAGAATACTATAAACATCTCTATGCACATAAACTAGAAAATCTAGAGAATCTAGAAATGGATAAATTCCTGGACACATACACCCTCCCAAGGCTGAAATAGGAAGAAAGTGAATTTCTGAACAGATCAGTAACAAGTTCTGAAATTGAGGCAGTAATAAATAGCCTACCAATCAGAAAAAGCCTAGGACAAGATGGATTTACAGCTGAATTCTACCAGAGGTACAAAGAATTGCTGCTACCATTTCTACTAACACTATTCCAAACAATTGAAAAGGAGGGATTCCTTCCTAAATCATTTTATGAGGCCACCATCATCCTGATACCAAAATCTGGCAGAGATACAACAAAAAAAGAAAACTTCAGATCAGTATCCATGATGAACAACAATGCAAAAATCTTCAATAAAATACTGGCAAACTGAGTCCAGCAGCACATCAAAAACCTAATCCACCAGGATCAAGTGAGCTTCATTCCCAGGATGCAAGGTTGGTTCAACATATACAAATCAATAAAAGAAATTTACTGCATAAACAGTACTAAAGACAAAAACCACATGATCATCTCAATAGATGCAGAAAAGGCCTTTGATAAAATTCAACATCCCTTCATGTTAAAAACTCTCAATAAACCAGGTATTGAAGGAATATACTTCGAATTATAAGAGCCACATATGACAAACCCACAGCTAATATCATACTGAATGGGCAAAAGCTGGAAGCATTCCCCTTGAAAACTGGCACAAGACAAGAATGACTTCTGTCATCACTCTTATTCAACATAGTATTGGAAGTCCTGGCCAGGGCAATCAGGCAAGAGAAAGAAATAAAGGATATTCAAGTAGGAAGACAGGAAGTCAAATTATCTTTGCAGATGACTGACCTTGTATCTAGAAAACCCCATCGTCTCAGCCCTAAAGCTTCTTAAGCTGATAAGCAATTTCAGCAGTAGCAGGATACAAAATCAGTGTGCAAAAAATCACTAGCATTCCTATACACCAACAACAGGTAAGCAGAGAGCCAAATAATGAATGAACTGCTATTCACAATTGCTAAAAACAGAACAAAATACCTAGGAATACAGCTAACAAGCAAAGTGAAGGACCTCTTTAAGGAGAACTATAAACCATGGTTCAAGGAAATCAGAGGATACAAACAAATGAAAAAACATTCTCTCTCTCTCTCTCTCTATTTATGTTTTTTTTTTTTTTTTTTTTTGAGATGGAGTCTCACTCTGTCACCCAGGCTGGAGTGCAGTGGTGTGATCTCAGCTGACTGCAACCTCCGCCTCCTGGGTTCAAGTGATTCTCCTGCCTCAGCCTCCGAGTAGCTGGGATTACAGGTGTGCACTACCAGACCAGGCTAATTTTTGTATTATTAGTAGAGATGGGGTTTCACCATGTTGGCCAGGCTGGTCTCGAACTCTTGACCTCAGGTGATCCACCCACCTCGGCCTCCCAAAGTGCTGGGATTACAGGCGTGAGCCACCGTGCCCGGCCAGATCTTCTCTTTTTCTTTCTTAATCCATCTAGGGGGTCTATCGATCTTATTTATTTTTTCAAAAAACCAACTCTTGGTTTCATGGATTTTTTTGTATGGATTTTAGCATCTCAATTTCATTAAATTCTTTAATTTTAGTTATTTCTTTTCTTCTGCTAGCTTTGGGATTGGTTTGTTCTTTTTTTTTTCCTATTTCCTTTAGGTGCAAAGTTAAATTGTTAATTTGAGACTTTTCTAACCTTTTGATGAAGGCACTTAGGGCTATGAACTTTCCTCTCAACACTGATTTGGCAGCATCCCAGAGATTGTGGTAAGTTGTGTCCCTATTTTCATTAATTTCAATGAATATTTTTAATTTCTGCCTTAATTTCTATGTTCACTCAGGAGTTTCTCAGGAGTAAGTTGTTTAATTTCCACATATTTACTTTGTTTTGAGAGACCTTGGTATTGGTTCTTATTTTTATTACATTGTGCTCTGAGAATGTACTTGGAATGATTTCAAGTTTTTTGGATTTATTGATGCTTGTTTTATGACCAAGCATGTGCTAACTTATAATACGTTCCATGTGCAGATGAGAAGAATGTGTATTTAATGGTGGTTGGGTGGAGTGTTCTGTTGATGTCTTATTAGGTCCAATTGGTCAAGTGTCAAGCCTAAGTCTAGAGTTTCTCTGTCATTTTTGCTTTTGCCTCAGTGATTTCTCTAATGCTGCCAGTGGGGTTTTGAAGTCTCCCACTATTATTGTATTCTTGTCTATGTCTTTTCATAGGCCAAGAAGAACTTGATTTTATCAATCCAGATGCTCCAGTGTTGAATGTATATGTATTTAAGATAGTCAAGACTTCTTGTTGGATCATATTCTTTATCATTATATAATGCCCTTCACCATCTTTCTTAATTATTATTGGTTTAAAGTATGTTTTATCTCATATTAGAATAGTGACTTCTGCTTTTTTTTGTTTTCCATTTGCATGGTAGATCATACTACACAATTTTACTTTGAGCCTATGGGTGTCATTCTATGTGAGATGAGTCTCTGGGTGACAATGGGTAGCTGAGTCTTATCTTTTTATTCAGCCTGATACTCTGTGTGTTTTAAGTGAGGCATTTAGCCTATTTACATCCAAGGTTAGTATTGATACATGTGATTTTGATCCTGTTATGGTGTTGTTAGCTGGTTGTTATATAGACTTGATTGCATAGTGGCTTTATAGAGGCTGTGGGCTATGTGCTTCAGTGTGCTTTTCTGGTAGCAGGTGTCATTCTTTTGAATCCAGGTTTTGCATTCCCTTAAAGACCTCTTGCAAGGCTAGTCTAGTTTAACCATATTCCTCAGCATTCACTTGTCAGAGCAGAATTGTATTTCTTCTTCACTTATTAAGCTTAGTTTGGTAGTATATGAAATTCTAGTTTGGAATTTCTTTTTTGTTATGAACACTAAAAATTGGCCCCCAATATCTACTGGTTTGTAAAGTTTCTGCAAAGAGAGCTGCTGCTAACCTTACGGGGTTCCCTATGTAGGTGACCTGTCCCTTCTCTTTGCTCCCTTTAAGATTTTTTCTTTTGCATTTACCTTGGTGAATTGGATGGCAATATGCCTTGTGAGTGGTTGTCTTGTATTGTATCTGACTGAGGTTCTCTGTGTTTTTTGGACTTGTATGTCAACCTCTCCGGTGAGATTAGGAAACTTTATGTGGACTATATCCTTAAATATACTTTCCAAGTTGCTTATTGTTTCTCCTTTCCCCTAAGGAACACTAATGAGTCATAGATTTGGTCTTTTTACATAATCCCATATTTTTCAGAGGTTTTGTTCATTTCTTCTTAATTCTTTTTTTCTTCATTTTGGTCTAACTTAGTTGATTTGAAGAACTGGCCTTCAAGCTTTGAGGTTCTTCAGCTTGAGCTATTCTGCTGGCAACACTTTGTATTGTATTACGAAATTCTTGCAATGAATTTCTCAGCTCAAGAGGCTCAGTTTTGGTCTTTATTAAAATAGAAACTTTGTCTTTCATCTCTTGAATCATTTTACTGTATTGCTTGGCTTCCTTGGATTGAGTTTCAGCTCTCCCCTTGAATTCAGAAGAGATTCTTCGCCATCCAGATTCTGAATACCATATCTCTCATTTCAGACAATTCAGACTGATTAAGAACCATTGCTGAAGAGCTAGTGGACTCATTTGCAGGTAAGGGAGATCTCTGGCTTTTTAAATTGCCAAAGTTCTTGCACTGATTTTTTTCTCATCTGGGAGGGCTGGTTTTCCCTTAATTGTGTTGTAAATTGAATGTCATTCATTGACTTTGTTTCTAGAAGTTTTCAGAAGATTAAGGCTTTGTATCAGGTTTTAGTTAGTTGTACAGTTCTTGCTCCCTTCCCCCAGCACCATCTGGGGTGGGAAACTAGCCACAGAATTCAAGCACCCCACATAGGGTTCCTGGCTTCCTCCCTCTTCAGCCTCAGTGACTGTGTCTTGTCTCCATCCACATTCAGTGTTTTATCTTCAAAGATCTCAAATTATGTTGGTGTAGTCAAAATCCTGGTCTCTCTCTCTCCATGAGTGGAAATTTGCAGCTGCATTTGGTCAGCCATTTTGGGAGCTTTCTATACATAGTAACTTTAACTATGAATTTACCCACCATGCGACCACTGGTATGAGTGTGTCCATGGACCCTGTGCCCCTGTCACCACTGCACTGCCACTTCTGGTGTTCTGCTCCTACCAGTACCTTACACCAGCTGAAGCATATGTACCCCATTGTGCTCCTGTGGCTGCTGGCACATGCAAGCAAGCACAGGTCCTGCTGCCACCACCTGTATGAAGCACTTTGGTTGGCATCCCCCATCAGAGAGTTGGGACCAGCACACTGGGAACACCTTGGCCCCTCCAGTCCAGCAGGTTCCTAAGCTCGACGGGCAAGAGAACAAGGCCAATGCCCAGTACCAGTCCTCTAGAGTTAGAGCATACTGCCTAGGAGTGCTGAGCTGAGCCTTAGCCCCCTAAAATTTTCCAGAATTGAAGCTAGTCCACTGAACCCACCTTATACCACAATCAAGCCACCAAGGGCATCAAAGAAGATAAACGCAAAAAGCATCATCAAAAGGACAGCGGCTTGAAATATTAAAGGAAAATCACCCCACACAGATGAGAAAGAACCAGGGCAAGGACTCTGGCAACTCAAATAACCAAAGTGCCTTCTTACCTCCAAACAACTGCACTAGTTCCTCAGCAATAGTTCTTAACCAGGCTGAAATGACACACGTAGAATTTAGAATATGGAAAGGAATGAAAATGATTGAGATTCTTGAGAAAGCAAAAACTTAGTCCAAGGAATCTAAGGAATACAGTGGAATGATACGGGAGCTGAATGACAAAATGGACTTTTTAAGAAAGAACCAAACTTATCTGTTAAAGCTGAAAAACAAAGTATAAGAATTTCATAATAAAATCAGAAGTATTAACAGCAAAATAGAGCAAGCTGAGGAAAGAATCTCAGAACTTGAAGATTAGTTCTGTGAATTAACTCAGACAAAAATAAAGAAAAAATACAAAATAATGAATTAAACCTCTGAGAAATACGGGATTACCTAAAGAAAACAAATCTATGACTCATTGGCATCCCTGAAAGAGAGAGGAAGCAAGAAGTTTGGATAGCATATTTGAGGATATCATTCACAAAAATTTCCCCAACCTCACTGGAGAGGCCAATATTAAAATTGAGAGAATCCAGAGAACACCAGTGAGATCATATATAAGATTATCATCTACAGGACACATAGTCAGGTTCTCCAAGATCCACATGAAAGACATCCATAAACTCAAAGTAAAGAGATGGAGACAAATCCACTGAGCAAATGGAAAACAAAAAAAGCAAAAGTTACCATTCTTATTTTAGAAAAATCACACATTAAATCAACAATCATCAAAAAAGACAAAGAAGGACATTACATAATGGTAAAGGATTCAATTCTACAAGAAGACTTAACTGTCATAAGTACATATGCACCTAATACAGGAGCACTCAGATTCATAAAACAAGTTCTTAGAGACCTACAAACAGATTTAGGTAACCACCTAATAATAGTGGGAGACTTTAACACCCCACTGATAGTACTGAACAATCATCAAGGCAAAGAACTATCAGAGATATTCAAGACCTGAACTTGATATTTGGCCAAATAGACCTAACAGATATCTACAGCATTCTCCATCTTGAATCAAAAGAATATATATTTTTCTCATTTGCACATGTTATGTACTCTAAAATTGACCACAAAATCTGCTATAAAGCAATTCTCAGCAAATTCAAGTGAAATCATACCAACCACACTCTCAGACCAAAGTGCAACAAAAATATAAATCAATACTAAGAAAATTGCTCAAAACCATACAAATACATGGAAATTAAACAATTTGCTCCTGAACGACTTTTCAGTGAAGAATAAATTTAAGGTAGAAATCAAGAAATTCATTGAAATGAATGAGAACCAAAATACAGCATACTAGTATCTCTGGCACAAAGCTAAAGCAGTGTTAAAGGAAAAGTTATAGCACAAAATGACCACATCATAAAGTTAGAAAGATGTCAAATTAAACAACCTAACATCACACCTTAAGTATCTAGAAAAACAAGAACAAACTGACCCCAAACCTTGCAGAAGACAATAAATAACTAAAATCAGAGCTGAACTGAATGAAATTGAGAAATGAAAAATCATACAAAAGATCAATGAACGCAAATTGGTTCATTGAAAGAATAAATAAGATAGACCACTAGCTATACCAATAATACAAAAAAAGGGAAAACATCCAAAGAAACACAATCAGAAATGACAGAGGGGACATTACCACTGACACCAGAGAAATACAAAAAAAAAAAAAAAAAAAAGCCCTCAGAGGCTACTATGAACCCCTGCATGCAGACAAACTAGAAAACCTAGAAGAAATGAATATATTCCTGGGAACCTACAACCTCCCAAGATTAAACCAGGAGGAAATTGAAACCAGAAATATGCCAATGGTGTGTTCTAAAATTGAATCTGTAATAAAATGCGTACCAACTAGAAAAAGCCAAGGAACAGATAAATTCACAGTGAAATTCTACCAGACGTATAAAGAAGTGCTGGTGTCATTTCTACTGAAACTATTCAAAAAATTGAGGAAGAGGAACTCTTTCCTAATTCATTCTATGTGGTCACCATCATTTTGCTAACAAAACCTGGCAGACACACAAGAAAAAAAGAAAACTTCAGGCCAGTATCCTTGATTAACATTGACGCAAAAATCCCCAACGAAATACTAACAAACTGAATTCAGCAGCACATCAAAAGGCTAATCCACCAGGATTAAGTAGGCTTTCTCCCTGGGATGCAAGGTTGGTTCAACATATGCAAATCAATGAACGTCATTCATTACTTAAACAGAACTAGAAACAAAACCACATGATCATCTCAATAGATTCACAAAAGGCTTTTGATACAATTAAACACCCCTTCATGTTCAAAACCCTCCACAAATTAGGCATTAAAGGAATATACCTCAAAATAATAAGAGCCAACAAACCCACAGCCAACCCACAGCCAACATAATACTAAATGGGAAAAAGCTGGAAGCCTTTCCCTTGAGAATCAGAACAAAACAAGGATGCTCTCTCTCACAACCACTCCTATTCAACAAAGTACTGGAATTGCTAGCCAGAACAATCAGGCAAGATAAAGAAATAAAAGGCATCCAAATAGGGTGAGAAGATGTCAAACTATTTCTGACTGGAGATAATATGATTTTATAATAGAAAACATCATATTCTCTGTCCAAAAGTTCTTTGATCTGATAAACAACTTTAGCAAAATTTCAGGATATAAAATCAATATACAAAAATTAATACTATTTCTATACATCAGCAATATCCAAGTTTAGTGCCAATCAATAATGCAATTCCATTCACAATAGTCACAAAAGGAATATAATACCTAGGAATACAGCTAACCAGGGAGGTGGAAGATCTCTATGAGAAATACAAAACACTGCTAAAATACATCATGGATAACACAAACAAATGGAAAAACATTCCATGTTCATGTAAAGGAAATGGCCACACTGCACACAGCAGTTTAAAGATTCAATGTTATTCCTGCCTAACTACCAATGGCATTCCTCACAGAATTAGGAAAACCTATTCTAAAATTTTAAATGGAAAAAAAAGAACCCAAATAGTCAAAACAATCCTAAACAAAAAGAACAAAGCCAGTGGCATCACATTACCTGACTGCAAACTATATTACCAGGATACAGTAAACAAAACAACACGGTATGGGGACAAAATCAGACACATAGACAGATAGAACAGAATAGAGAGCCTAGAAATAAGGTCACATACCTACAACCATCTGATCTTTGACAAAGCTGACAAAAACAAGCAATGGGGAAAAGACTCCCTATTCAATAAATGATGTTGGGGGAGCTGGCTAGCCATATGCAGAAGACTGAAACTGGATCCCTTCCTTAGACCATATACAAAAATCAACTGAACATGGATTAAAGATTTAAATGTGATAAAAGAAAAACTTCAGCCAAATTAAATTTAAATGAATTTAATTGAGCAATGATGGATTCGTGAATCACGCAGCCCCCCCAAATCACAGTAGATTCACAGACACTCCAGGAGTGCCTTGTGGTCAAAACAAATATATAGACAAAAAAGGTAAAGTGACATACAGGGATCGGAAATGAGGCACAGAAACAGCAAAATTGGTTACAGCTTGGACTTTGCCTTATTTGAACGCAGTTTGAACATTCAGCAGCCTATAAGTAGTTGAGGTATGGCCTCTGGGATAGGCCAACATTCAGCTATTGTTACAGGTGTATACTGTTAAGTTAGGCTTTTGATTTTTTCTGACTGTCCACAAGGTTAAAGTTCATTCACAAGGACTCAAATATAGAAGTACAGAACCCTTCTTAGGCCATATTTAGTTTGCCTTAACAAATGTAAAACTTAAACTATAAAAGCCCTTTTAGAAAATCTAGGAAATACCATTCTACACATAGGCCTTGGCAAATATTTCATGGCAAAGATGCCAAAAGCAACTGCAACAAAAGCAAAAATTGACAAGTGGAATCTAATTAAACTAAAGATTTCCCACACAGCAAAAGAAACTATCAAACGAGTAAACAGACAACCTACAGAATGGGAGAAACTATTTGCAACCTTTGCATCTGCCAAATGTCTAATTTCCAGAATCTATAATGAACTTAAATATTCAAGCAAAAAATAAAACCACCCCATTGAAAAGTAGGCAAAAGACATGAACAGACACTTCTCAAAAGAAGACATAAACCCAGCCAACAAGCAAATGAAAAAAATATTTAACATCACTCATCATTGGCTAAATGAAAATCAAAACCATCTCACACCAGTCAGAATGGTTATTATTAAAAAGTTCAAAACAACAGATGCTTGTGAGTTTTCAAAGAAAGGGGTACGCTTACACACAACTGGTGAGAATGTAAATTACTTCAGCCACTGTGGATGGTGATTTGGCAATTTCTCAAAGAACTTTAGAGAACTACCATTCAACCTAAAAATGTCATTATTGGGCAAATACCCAAAGAATATAAGTTGTTCTACCATAAAGAGACATGCATGTATATGTTTATCGTAGTAATGGTCACAATAGCATAGACATGGAATCAACCTAAATGCCCATCAACGGTAGACTGGATAAAGAAAATACAGTATGTATACACCATGAAATACTATGCAGCCATAAGAAAGAACAAGATCCTGCCCTTCTCAGCAACATGCATGGAGCTAGAGGTCATTATCCAAAGCAAATGAACACAGGAACAGAAGACCAAATACTACATATGCTCACTTATAAGTGGGAGCTAAGTATTGAGTACACATGGACACATAGAGGGGAACAACGCATGCTGGGGCCTACTGGAGGGTAGAGGATGGAAGGAGGGTAAGGATCGAAAAACTACCTATTGGTACTGTGCTTATCACCTGGGTGATGAAATAAATCCCACTGACATGCAATTTACCTACATAACAAATCTGCAGATGTACCCCTGAAAGGAAATAAAAGTTTAAAAAATATATATATAATCTGTTGAATTTCCGCTCTCATGAAATTAATGACTTTGTTGGGCTCTACACCTTGCTGTGAATTTATCCCGCCTGGTATTGTAATACAATGTGTATCTTCTGTTTACTGGTAAAAATACTGTCCATTTCTCTCTAATTAATCAACTTTCTAATAAAGTTATTTAGCATTAAAATGTATCAATTTAATTTCTCTAATTGATTTAGGATTTGCCAGGTTTACTGTTTTGTCTAGGGTCTTTTTCTTTTTTTTTTTTTTGATATGGATTCTCACTCTGTCGCCCAGGCTGGAGTGCAGTGGCGTGATCTCGGCTCACTACAACCTCCACCTCCTGGGTTCAAGCAATTCTCTGCCTCAGCTTCCACAGTAGCTGGGATTACACGCACCCGCCACCATGCCCGGCTAATTTTTGTATTTTTCGTAGAGATGGGGTTTCACCATCTTGGCCAGGCTGGTCTTAAACTCCTGACCTCGTGATCCACCCACCTCGGCCTCCCAAAGTGCTGAGATTACAGGCATGAGCCACCACGCCCGGCCTGTCTAGTGTCATTTTTAATAATCAGTGCTTTCTAAGAAATGTGTCAATTTCATCTAATTTTTCAATTTCATTGGCATGAAATTATTCACAGCATTTTTTATTAGCTTTTTAATAATATAGGTCACTCTTTTGGACCTGATAATGGTAATTTATGTCTTCTTTTTTTTAATCTTTTTCAATCTAGTTAGAGACTTACCAAAATTATTATTTTCAAAGAACCAGACTTCAGTGACATCAATTTTTTTCTCTATTATTTTTCCAATTAATACTTCGTTAATTTTGTTATTACCTCTATTATCTCCTTCTACTTTTTTCTTTGGCTTTGATTTACTCATTTTTTGCTCATTCTTTTGTGATGCAAATTCAAATCACTTATATTAGATCTTTCCTATTCTTAACATGATAATTTAAAGCTATAATTTCCCTGTAAGTACTGCTTTAGCTATATACCAAAAAGTTTTTTGTTATTCCTTTCAAAATAGTGCCTAAATCACCTTGGTATTTCTTGTCTCTTGTATTGCTTTTGCTCATTATTAATTTAACCAGTATTTAGTGTTTGTCTAGTTATATTATTGATTTCTGGTGTGATTTATTTGTGGTAAGAGAAAAGACTGTGTTATTTAAATCTTTCCAAAATTATTTAGATTGCTTTATCACTGAACATATGCTCTTAATATAACATATGCCACTGAAAAGAATGTGCTATTCTACCATTGTTAGGTGCAGTGTTCTGTAAATATCAATTAAGCCATTGTGGTTGATAGTGTTATTCAGAATTTCTATGTTGAACCACAGTACTTCAAAATGTGAATGTATTTTCAGATAGTGTCTTTAAAAAGGTAATTAAAATAAAATGAGTTCATTAGGATGAGTCCTAATGCAGTATGTCTGATGTCCTTTTAAGAAGAGGAAATTAAGCAGGGCATGGTGGCTCGTGCCTGTAATCCCAGCACTTTGGGAGGCTGAGGTGGGCGGATCACTTGAGGTCAGGAGTTTGAGACCAGCCTGGCCAACTTGACAAAACGCTGCCTGTACTAAAAATACAAAAATTAGCCGGGTGTGGTGGCACAGGCCTGTAATCCCAGCTACTCGGGAGGCCAAGGCAGGAGAATTGCTTGAACCAGGGAGATGGAGGTTGCAGTGAGCCAAGATTGTGCCACTGCACTCCAGTCTGGGCAACAGAGCAAGACTGTCAAGAAAAAAAAAAAAAAAAAAAAGAGGAAATTAGGATACAGACACTTGCAGAAGAAAGACCATGTGAAGACATAGGAAGGAGACCACCATTGCCCAGCCAAGGAAAGAGACCTCAGAAGAAACCAATCCTGCTGACTCCTTGATCTCAGACTTTTAGCCTCTGGAATTGTGAGAAAATAAATTTTTGTTGTTTAAGGCATCTCATTCATGGTATTTTGTTATGGCAGCCCTAGCAAACGAAAACGGTAGGTTTCAGTCTACCTTTTAATTATTTGCTTTTATTTCTTTATTTATTTTGTTTTATTGTCCCTCTGTTCACTTTTTTCCTGCCTTTTAATAAGATTTTTTACTTTATTTTCCGAATTGTATTTTATTTTTCTTATTGAGTTTTTAGCTACACTTTGCAGTTTTAAAAATTCTCCTCTAGAGATTCTAATATACATCCTTTACTTTTTATAGTTGATTTTCAGTTAACATCACATTACTTCACATAAAATGTACAAGCCTTGCAACAGTCTAGGATCACATGCCCCATTTCTTCTATTATTCTACAGTTGTTGTTATATCTATTAAATGTACTTACATTATAACACTACAAAGCAATATTATACATTTACCTTTAAATAGTCACACATATTGCTAAAAAATGAAGAGGAAAGGAAGCCAATATAATAGCGATTTGCATGTACTATGGCACTGATTGTTAATGATATTCTGAATATTCACACCTTTTTATGTACCACATGATCAACTGCAATCGATCCTAGGATACAATCCAGCAAAGCAGAAACTTCCCTCTTCTGAGTATGTACTCCTACCAGAGTCTTTGGCTTCCACTGACAATCCAGTACCTCCAAGTATTTGGTTTTTATATCAGGTTTACATTTTATAATTATTTTCTGCAAGTGACTTCCATCTGGTAGGGTCTTAGTGTGTCATTACAGAAATCCTCTGGATAGTTTTATTTGGATGAAGTGTTGGGTTTGAGTAGACAGTTGTAAAAAACTGGGAGTATATAGTTAATTTTTTTTTTTTTTTTTTTTGATTAGGAGTCTCGCTCTTGTTGCCCAGGCTGGAGTGTAATGGCACGATCTCGGCTCACTGCAACCTCCACCTCCCGGGTTCAAGCAATTCTCCTGCCTCAGCCTCCCAAGTAGCTGGGATTACAGGCGCCTGCCACCATGCTCGGCTAATTTTTTGTGTTTTTAGTAGAGATGGAGTCTCACTATGTTGACCAGGCTGGTCTCGAAGTCCTGACCTCCTGATCCACCTGCCTCGGCTTCCCAAAGTGCTGGGATTACAGGCGTGAGCCACGGTGCCTGGCCAATTATTTATGTGAAAGTTTATTAAATAGCAGGCTGGTGGGGGATTGTGCTAAATTTATAAGGTGACGAAGAGTAACTGTAGAATGGCAAGCTATTGTTATATTCTTTAAATATATCTGTATGATCAACTTAATTACAGTAGTACACAAAAAGTCACTTGTGAAAATAGATATGTTTGAATAGAATCTGTATTGATATGTATTCCTCTCCCCAGAGTTTATGAAAAAACTTCAAGGAGAAACACAAACACACTTTCCTTCTTCCTGTAGCAACCAACACTCAGGCGAGAGCAGCAGATAGCTAGCACATTGAAATTCAGGAGCTGATTTTCTATTTCACAGACCATCATTCTGAACTGACAGGAAGCAACGGGACTCAAACTAAAGCCTTTAGTGAAGAGGGACCAGTATTTATGTGGGGTGTTGCATGTTCTACTTTTGTTTGTTAAATAATAGGATACTCCAGGGTGCTCTCATAATTACTTCACAGTCATTCACACAATGCAGTCCACCAGCCACCGACCTTGAGCATTTTGGGTTGTTTCTAGCCAGGTAAATGAAAATAAGGGAAGAAAATAATAACCCTCAATTGTATAAAGCCCTTAGGAAAAATTAGTTTTATTAACCTGATGTCTGACTCATCACAGGTACTGATGTTGAAAGATGTTCTGTAATTTAGTTTTATACAAGAGCCTTCTTTTTGTTGTTTTAAAATTAGCATCACGGTAACCAATGTTGGTTAGCAAAGGGACACTAAAGAAAGAGATTTGGGAAAAAGAGTAATTTTATCATTATGCTTTTATTCTTCGTAATCACCTTTTCCATTAGTAAAACTCCCAAGGATAGCAATGGCACACAAGCTTTTGAAGTGTCAGTGAAAGCTGAAATCAGCTAAAATAATAGTTTGCTGCATTTAAGATATAACAGAGGCAGCAGTGCATCAAGGTTACTGTGAAGGTGAAAATAATTGGATACAATTGAAAAATAGATTTCTCTGTGGTTACCACCCTGGAATGGGAGCAATTACTAACTTACAAAGAGATCTTTATCACTTCTGTTCACCGTAGGGAACCATGAGGCAGCTTAACATGGCCCATAAGGCCTCAGAAAAGCATTTGTAATCATGAGATTGCATTTACTTTTATATAAGTTAGACCTTGTTTATCCTGGATTCAGTTATCCTTCACTACAGCTTTGAAAATCTAAAATGTTTCTCTTATACTTGTCCTCCTCTTAAACACTATCACAGTCTCACAGTCTTCTATTGAAATTTTACTTCTGTCAGCCTTTAAAAAGTATTTGATAGCACACAGGGTGACTGTAACCAATAATAACTTAATTGTATATTTTTAAATAACTAAAAGAATATAATTGGGTTGTTTGTAACTCAAAGGATAAATGCTTGAGGGGATGGAAACCTCATTCACCAAGATGTGGTTATTTCACATTTCATGTCTGTATCAAAACATTTCATGTACCTCATAAATGTATATGCTTGCAGGGTACCCACAAAAATTAAATAAGATAACTTAAAAATAGCTTTACAATTGTTTGCAGAAATGGTACATCATATATTTTGTAGCAAATAAATCTTAATTTGAATGTTAATGCAGTCTTTATATGCTAATTGTTTGACTAATAGGGAGCCATGTTGGAGAAATAGCACCCTTAAAATATACTGATGCCTAAATATGAAGTATGGATGATGGTGCTTTTATAAATAGAGTGATCAACCATATGCTTCATTGTGCAAGCTGGGAAGCATAGGGGAGTATAATGGTTTTTTTTTTTTTTTAAGATGGAATCTTGCTCTGTCGCCAGGCTAAAGTGCAGTGGCGTAATCTCGGCTCACTGCAACCTCCGCCTCCTGGGTTCAAGTGATTCTCTTGTCTCAGCCTCCCGAGTAGCTGGGGCTACAGGCATGCACCACTATGTCCAGCTAATTTTTGTAGTTTTAGTATAGATGAGGTTTCACCATGTTGGCTAGGATGGTCTCGATCTCTTGACCTCATGATCCACCCACTTGGGCCTCCCAAAGCTGCTGGGATTACAGCTGTGAGCCACTGCACCTGGCCAATGGGGCATTATTAATAATGATGTCAGGAAAATGGGTATGAAGGAGGACTAACCATGAATTATATGGGAATATATATATATATTGCTATCCTCGGGAGGCTGAGACAGGAGACTTGCTTGAACCCAGGAGATGGAGGTTGCAGTGAGCCGAGATTACACCATTGCACTCTAGCCTGGTGACAGAGTGAGATTCCATCTAAAAAAAAAAAACCCATTATACTCCCCTATGCTTCCCAGCTTGCACAATGAAGCATATGGTTGATCACTCTATTTATAAAAGCACCATCATCCATACTTCACATTTAGACATCAGTATATTTTAAGGGTGGTATTTCTCCAACATGGCTCCCTATTAGTCAAACAATTAACATATAAAGATTGCATTAACAAATTAAGGTTTATTTGCCACAAAATATATGATGTACCACTTCTGCAAACAATATATATGTGTGTGTATATATACACACACATACATATATACATATATACATATATAAATACATATATATACATATATACACATATATATACACACACACACATACACACATCCATCCTCATATGTGTATGTGTATCTCCCCACAGTAATGGAATAGAGCCCAGAGAAAGAATTTATTGATGAGAGAGAATGAACAATTATTTAAAACTAATAATGTTCGTTTTTTGTTACTTACATGGAAATAATGCATGCTAATTTTATAAACTTTAGAAAATACAAAGCAAAAATATATTTTATGTTCACTACTGTTGATATGTCTCTTCAACTTGTAGCAGTGTCACACCGTTTAAATTTGTCTATTAAGATAAATTTTTAATGTCTGGTTGAATTCCTTAAACTCTGTTACATCACTTTAAAAATGATATATAAATGTTGGGCATTTATTCTGCCCAATAAACTTCAAAAAGTTTCACTTCTTTAAACTTACAAATTAATGGGAAAGGGATTAAACAGATTTACAGGCCGGGCGCGGTGGCTCAAGCCTGTAATCCCAGCACTTTGGGAGGCCGAGGCGGGCGGATCACGAGGTCAGGAGATCGAGACCATCCTGGCTAACATGGTGAAACCCCGTCTCTACTAAAAATACAAAAAAACTAGCCGGGCGTGGTGGCGGGCGCCTGTAGTCCCAGCTACTCGGAGGCTGAGGCAGGAGAATGGCCTGAACCTGGGAGGCGGAGCTTGCAGTGAGCCGAGAACGCGCCAGTGCACTCCAGCCTGGGTGACACAGCGCGAGACTCCGTCTCAAAAAAAAAAAAAAAAAAAACAAAAAAAAAAACAAAAAAAAAAAAACAGATTTACAATATTGAATCTTTCCATCCAGGAGCATGATGCATATCACTAATTTTGCAGAATGTCTTTTGTTTTCTTCCATAAAGTTTTGTAGTTCACTTCACATATATCCTACACATTTCTTGTGTATTTGTAAACATTTTATAGTTTTATTATTATTGCAAATCAACTATATTTTTCATTAACTTCCAAACTGATTTTGCTGATATATATATATATATATATACACACACACACATACATACATACACACACACACACACACATATAAATTTTTCAATGCATTTTCTTCTCTTGTGTTTCACAGGGGACATATTGTCCTGTCATTTATGAAAGTTGCGAAATAATTCTCTAAAACTTTCTTTGAATCCTGTAGTAGATAATATTCAGTAGCATGAGATTCCTCTGAGTCATTAGTATTATTTATTTTCTTTTCTTCAATGTTTTTCATAAGTCTCTATTTTGTTTCCCTTGGAATAAGAAGTAATCACTTCAGAACTAGTGTTTACCAAACACAGGCCAGAAGCAACTTTCTCTTGCCATTGACCAACTGAGTTGTCTTATTTCAGGAGGAAAGCTTCTATAGGTCACTAATTGCGCTTTTTCTTTCAAAAGCAATGACCTTGTACTTATTATGAATTGCAATGCAATTCTCATCAAAACACCACAATCATTCTTCACAAAACTAGAAAAAACAATCCCCAAATTCATATGGAACCAAAAATAAGAGCCACATAGCCAAAGCAACACTAAGCAAAAAGAAAAAATCTGGAGGCATCACACTACCTGATTTCAAACTGTACTATAAGGCCATAGCCACTAACACAGCATGGCACTGTTATAAAAATAGGCATGCACACCAACGGAACAGAATAGAGAACCCAGAAATAAACTCAAATACTTACAGTCAACCGATCTGTGACAAAACAAATCAAAACATAAAGCAGGGAAGGGGCACCCTATTCAAGAAACGGTGTTGGGATAATTGGCAAGCCACATATAGGAAAATGAAATTGGATCCTCATCTCTTAACTTATACCAAAATCAACTCAAGATGGATCAAGGACTTTAAGACCTGAAACTATAAAAATTTTAGAAGATTACATCAGAAAAACCCTTCTAGACATTGGCTTATGCAAAGATTTTATGATCAAGAACTCAAAAGCAAATGCAACAAAAACAAAGATAAATAGGTGGGACTTAAACTAAAGAGCTATTGCAAAAGGAACAGTCAGCAGAGTAAACAGACAGCCCACAGAGTGGGAGAAAATCTTACAATCTATACATCAAACAAAGGACTAACATCCAGAATCTACAACAAACTCAAACAAATTAGCAAGAAAAAAACAAACAATCCAATAAAAAAAAATGGGCTATGGACATGAATAGACAATTCTCAAAAGAAGATAGGCAAACGGTCAACAAACATATGAAAAAATGCTCAACATCACTAATGATCAGGGAAATGCAAATCAAAACCACAATGTGATACCATCTTATGCTCATAAGAATGGCCATAATTGAAAAATTAAAAAAAAAAATTAGATGTTGGCATGGATGTGGTGAAAGGGGAGCACTTCTACACTGCTGGCGGGAATGTAAACTAGTCCAACCACTATGAAAAACAGTGTGGAGATTCCTTAAAGAACTAAAAGTAGAACTACCATTTGATCCAGCAATCCCACTACTATATATCTACCCAGAGGAAAAGAAGTCATTATACAAAAAAGATATTTGCACATGCATGTTTATAGCAGCACAATTCACAATTGCAAAAAATGTGGAACCAACCCAAAAGCCCATCAGTCAACGAGTGGGTATATATACCCACTGTATATACACATGATATACACATTATCTGTATATATATATGATAGAATACTACTCAGCCATAAAAAGGAAAGAATTAATGGCATTCACAGCAACCTGGATGGGACTGCAGGCTATTACTCTAAGTGAAGTAACTCAGGAATGGAAAAGTAAACATTGTATGTTCACACTCATAAGTAGGAGCTAAGCTATGAGGATGCATAGGCGTAAGAATAATACAATGAACTTTGGGGACTAGGGAAAGTATGGGGAGGGGGTGAGGGATAAAAGAATACAAATTGGGTTCAGTATATACTGCTCGGGTGATGGGTGCACCAAAATCTCACAAATCACCACTAAAGAACTTACTCATGTAACCAAATACCACCTGTTCCCCAAAAACCTATGGAAATAAACAAGTTTTTTTAAAAAAGAATTGCAAGCATTGTGGCTCATGCCTACAATTCCAGCACTTTGGGAGGCTGAGGTGGGAGAAACACTTGAGCCTAGGAGTTCAAAACCAGCCTGAGCAACATAGTGAGACCCTATCTTTACAAAGTAACTTTAAAAATAGCCTGGCATGGTGGTGTACACCTGTGGTCCCAAGCTACTTGGGAGGCTGAGGTGGGAGGATTGCTTGAGCCCAGGAGGTCGAGGCTGCACTGAGCCATGATTGTGCCACTGCACTCCAGCCTAGGTGACAGTGAGGCCCTGTCTCTAAATCAATCAATAAATAATTGCATGCAGTTTCTTATGATTGTTTATTTTTAGTTTCTCTTCTATGTCTCCCTTAGTATTTTCGCGGGAATTTGGCAGAGACACTTTCAAAAGACTCTGAAAACAAGTAATTCAAAACCTAAGCTGTTAGAACTCTACATTATTTTGAGCCTTAAAGGTATGTGATTATGGGGCCTGAGTCATGTGACAAGCAGCTATAACCTAGACTGTTGTAACCTTTCTTTCTGTGATTATAGATGAAATCTTCTTCCTTACCTGCATTGTTTTGTAAAATGTTGTAAATGACTTAAGGCCAGGAAAAACCCTTTCCCTCTTCACTTAATTTTCATTATAGATTAACTTCCCTCTTATCTTTCTCACACAAGGCTTCATGGCTATCACACTGTCTTCAGATTAAATGTTAAATACACTCTTTTAAATTGGAAAGGAAATGAAGACCAGCTGTAATGAAAGGAAAACAAGTCTTATGGGAAGAAAGCAAACTGTTACTTTTGGTAATTCTTAAACCAGCCTTGTACAGAAAGTGTTTCAGTCTTATTAAATTTCTTTGTTTTCTGCCAATATAAGCAAGAACTCAACTTTTAATTTTGGAGAACTGATCCTTTTTCTCTGGAGTCTGTGCGTACCAAATGATCATTTCTAGGTTTTCAATTGAATAAACTCTTTAGAACTGGACTCTGATCTTTCTGATTATTTAAAGTTGACAAGGTATATAACTGGGTAACATTTTGAACAAAGTGTGAGAAACAGGCTGTTAAATGTTTCTCAAGTTCTCCCATGTTTTATACTCTCAAATAACACACTCTCTATTTCTCCAAGGGAGTTTGAGAAAAACAGATGCATTACAATTTAAGTTTTAGATAATTTTTTTAAGAAGAATTAAGAACTTCTTCTTAAATACAAGAAAATATAAGAGAAATGTCAAATTAGCACCTCATTCTGATTTACCTCCTATAATCCTTTCAGATTTATTCATGTGACCTTTTCTATCTGAGTTAATAAATGTTCGATTTGCTTTAGTGACTAGATTCTATTGAGTTCATTACTGAAAATTGTACTTAAAAAACCAAAATATTAATTAAAACTTTATGGTTTGTAGATGGCAGAGAAGCAACTTGAATTAGCTTAGGCTGTAATATACTACATTGAAAGAAAATAGGGGAATTTCTCAGAGCTAATAAAAGTATACATTAATTAAACCATGGTAGCAACAAGGCTTCAGAACAACTGGCAGCAGAAGTTTTGTTCTGGCTGTCATTTGATTTTTCTCTTTATATCTGGTTATCGTTTTCTACCTTATACTGGCTTGCTTTATATGGTGAAGAGCATAGTATCTCAAATTTGGGATCTCAGACCCCAGATTTCACGTATTATTGTTCCTGTTATCCAAGAGGGACTCTTTATTCAGGTTGGAAATATTCTAGAGAAGGACTATCATCTTATGGCGTTTGTGGGGCATGTGAATTCAATATTTCCAATTAATCATTAATCATCGTTATTTAGGATAAAGCAGAAGTGTAGGAGTTCTCATAATTACATATTTTTTGGCCTCACAGCGTTAGAAACACAGGATTCTGTTTTGGCAGAACACAGTAGTAAACATCAAGGTTGGGGTACAACTCTGTGCAGTAGAAGTGTCCTGTAAATAAAGAACTTAAGTCATTTGTTTTTTAATCTGGAGTGGCAACAAATCAAGCCTGTGAAATACTGTTTTTTTCTTTTTTGCAAAACTTGACCTGTCAAGAGCTGAATTTGGAGCTAATCATCAATGATGCTACTATATTGTGGCCAAATAATAATCAATTATTACGGATTTCAGGGGATGTTACATATTGACAACATGACAGTCATGAAAAGTTTATATAAACACTTCAGGAAATTTTACATTGTATTGTTTCCAAATGAATATAAGCTATTACCGTCAACAGTGATCAAGGAGAAATAGAAAATTAGAACTTTCAGTTTCTCTTTTTTAGATGATGGTATTCTTGATGTAGAGACTTTGTTTAGTCGCATTACCTGTTATGTTTTATTCAGCCATCCGTACCCCACATTGTACTATGTACCAAGGACTCAAGGCATAGTACTGAATGAAACAAAGTTTTAGAATTCAAGGTCTTTAAAATCCAGTGTGGGTTGTTGGGCAGCTCCTTGTGAAAAGTTGGTACATAAGGAGTTTATGGTTGAATGTTCTATTGCATATATTTTTATTGTTCACTAGAAATTCATGGGAACCATTACATTTTCTAGATTCCCTTTCAGTTAGGTTACAGCTACATGACTGGGCTCTGGCCAATGGAATGTGTATGGAATTGACATAAGCCTATTTTAGGACTGGCTCTTTAAATTTTCACATCACCCCTGCTCTTTCTTCTCCTGCTGTAGAAACCTAGAAGGCCATATTTTCAATATAAGATGATATTAAGATAGAAGAAGATGACTTGACTTAATTTGAACTGTATATTAAAGATAAATAAAGTTTCATTTTGTTAAAACACTGCCTATGCCAGAAGATCCCAAAATGTGGTCCAAAGAACATTGGTATGGGGTCCCCAGGATCCTTTAACAAGACCCACAAAATAACAATTATTTTCAACAAAATTCTAAAATATTTTTTGCTTTTTCCACTAATTTGTCGTGAGTTTACAGAGAATGCTCCAGAGGCTACATGATCTGTAATAACATCACTGCCCTTAAGGCTACTGGAATGTGTGCTCATGTATTCTGTTCTGTAGAACTTTAGAAGGTAGTAGGTTTAGGATGTAAATATGTACTTCAGAGATAAATTCCATTTGTTCTTGATGCTTCTTTTCTATTACTACATATCTTTGGGTTGTACCTGCTCTAATCTCTGTAATTTCAGAATCGTGCATTAAATTAAATTTTAAAAAATTTTCATTTCTCTTGGGCCTAAGGAGAAACACAACTAGAAATGAATACATAGTACTGTTTTGTTATTGCAATATATTTAAAAAATTTTTAAATTACTTTTTAAATTTTGTCTAAAGTTATTACTTTATAAGTTAAACCATATGTGTTACTAAAATAAATATATTTATAATTTCTTATATTTAAAGATACACTCTTGCCTTAAAAAGAAAGACTAGAATTCCTTTCTCAGCTCACAATGTAATATGTACACACAAAGATGCTGAAAAAATATTAAGCTGACATTCTAGATAATTGTCTGTTTTAGGGAAGAGAAGAATCTACTCCAAAGAAACTGTGAAAAACTAGCAAGACAAAATATATGATGAAAATTTATTTTCCTCAGTCTTATATGTGGCAATACATTTCTTAGTTTTTCATATGCAAAACATTTTGAATAGTATTATGGAGTCTGCTAAGTTGGGGCATGATTTTGAAACCAATAATATAAAATTTTTACAAAGAAGTATGTTGTAGTCATTTATGATGGATAAGATCTAATTTACATCACCGGGGCTATAGTTAATAATTTCATACTGTGTCTTGGAAATCTGAAAAAAGATTAGATTTCAGGTGCTCTTACCACACCTACGTACACACACTCTCAGACAAAGGTTACTATGTGAGAAGACAGATATGCTAATTGGCTTGACTGTAGTAATCTTTTCACCATGTATATGTATATCGAAACATGATATTGTACACCTTAAATATGTACAATAAAAATAAAATTAAAATAACTAAGGCATTGTATATTTTAACATTGACATGATAAACTATTTAAAAGTCAAAAATTGCTTATTACAGACTTTTAAAACATAAATGGAAAAGTCACTAAAGGATTTGATAGGGAAGTTCATGGTGTTTTATTGTCTGGAGAAGTACACACAACTTTTTACATTTTACTTTGCCTAATACCTGCTCAATGAAAAGTCAGTAAAAACAATAATGGTGCTGCCACTTTCCAAACACATAGTAACTCATTGTCTTAAATATGTAGCTGCAAACATTAAGACTGAGTTAACATCTTGTCTTCAGAAGTGTACTTTTGCCTTACAAATGAACAAATCTAGGCCGGGCGCCGTGGCTCAAGCCTGTAATCCCAGCACTTTGGGAGGCCGAGATGGGCGGATCACGAGGTCAGGAGATCGAGACCATCCTGGCTAACACGGTGAAAACCCCGTCTCTACTAAAAAAAAAAAAAAATACAAAAACCTAGCCGGGCGAGGTGGCAGGCGTCTGTAGTCCCAGCTGCTCTGGAAGCTGAGCCAGGAGAATGGCGTGAACCCGGGAGGCGGAGCTTGCAGTGAGCTGAGATCCGGCCACTGCACTCCAGCCTGGGCGACAGAGCGAGACTCCGTCTCAAAAGAATAAAAACAAACAAACAAACAAAAAAAAGAATGAACAAATCTACAGCTGTAACTGGGCTTCCTGTTTTGCTTATGTTCATCTGGTATGAGCATGGACTAATCAGCAAAGTATATCTTCTTTCATTTGAATGCTGGGCAATAAACACAATGGTGATAAATATTAAAATAGAATAATATTTTTGACTCTCAGGTTCTATCCTGAAACAAGTGTGTTTACGGTTGCACTGATGGTGCTAGAGCAATTGTGGATAAAACTGCTGGTGCATTGGCACAAATCAAGGCAACGGTTCCTGCTTGTACTATTGGTCTCTGATTTTTTTTTTTAACACCATACACTCAAAGTGAAAAGAAAAAATTACCAGTTTTACCTGAGAATATCCTTTGTAAAACTATAATAGTATTAACTTTATGAGATTAATATTCTGTGTGAAGAAATGGAAAGTATGCATAAAGCACTTTTTTCTGCATGGCATAGGACAATGGTTGTCTCAAGGAAATTGCAATTGTTTGAGTTGTGAGATCATTTTACTTGAAAGAAAAACTATTGGGATTTATGGCTTTTTTGACTTAGGTATTTTGCAGGACATTTTTTTCTGAAATTAAAGTGAGCTATTACTTCAAGGAAAACAAAGGATGGTGTCTGTTATTCATTGTAAAGTTTGAAATTTCAAGTAAATATGAGAATTTTGAAAAACTTGTATCCATTGCCTTGAATTTAATAGCTACCCAATACTTAGACTTTTCTGATAAGATTGATGGTGATACGAACAAATGTGATGTTTTTGATATTGTATAATAAAGATCTGCTTAACTTGTGAACTAATAGTTTCAAAGTGACTGTTGAATGATGTTACAAAATCAGGCATGGGTAAAAGATTCTTTCAAGATGCAAAGTAGACCAAATAATTTTTCTGTAAACGAATATTTTACTGACATATTTTTCGATTCCACATTCAAACTAACTTTTAAGAAACCACTCCCTGCCGAGTTTTCGTACAGTGTCCACGGACACACACAATTATTTTTAAAGGCTATTAAACTGCTCCTCACTTTTCTGATTACATATACAGGTGAGGCCAAATTTTCTTCATATACTTCAACCAAAACAACATGTTAAAACAGATTAAACACAGAAGCAAAGTAGGCACTGCGCCAGCATTTTATTAAGTCAGATATTAAAAGATTTGTAAAAATGAAAACAATCTGAGTCTTTAACTCATTTGTTGTTTTGGAAAACACGTCAACTTTTCATAAAAATAAATTGTTAGCATGGAATGAGTTTGTCACTTTTGTAAATGAACTGATAAAGTAATATTTTAAAAAGTTTCAGTTTTATTTGAAAAAGTGGTAAGATTCAATAGATAGAATCCAGTAAAAAATGTCTTTTGGGTCCTCAGTAACTTTTATGAGTGTAAAAGGTCATAAAAAATGAGAGTCACTGACTTATATTATCTTGATTAATATGTACTTTGGTAGAAGTTCTAGGAATATTGTGTAGCCATGTTTCCAAATAAATGATTTTAGAGTTTGCTGTATATCATGTGATTACCTTTCTATACTCATCTTACTATATGCAGTAAAATATGCATAATCTATGGAGTGGTCTAAAGTGCTAAAGCTATTCACAAAGACCAGTAGGCCCTTTCTGTTCTCAAGTAATGCTCTTCTTTTTCTGTGGAAATGGAATTGTTTTTATTACAAGATGGTCATCACTACATCTTGCCCATGCGTCATTCAACAAGCTATTTTTGTATGACTCATCCCGGATAAGATCATCTTGATTATGGTCAATGCTTTTTCAAAGTGGCTCACAGTGGTACTTATTTGATTTCAAATCTCGACTGAACAACTTTTGCTTCGATAAAGTTGATTGCATAAGATGTCAGCATTATTTTTACAAAAGTTTTGCATTCATTTTAGTTGAGTTTAAGGAATTTGTGGATGGAAATGTTATCCACTTTGTCTCCATCTTGTTTAATCAAGGAAAAACCATGATGCAGGTGAACTTGCCTGATCCCAGATACTGTTTGACTTTTCAGGAAGTGAATTCGGACACCTTTGTATGTTTGTGGAAATTTTATCTTGTGGCTAGAAGAATTTAGTAAAAGGAACAATATATTTTCAAGAATAATCTTAATTATACCTTTAATATTACTCTTCAACAAATATACATCAATCTCCTGCCATATTCAAGGAATTGTGCTAGGTCCTGTCCTTACAGACACGGCCGAAGGTAGTAAGTGACAAAATAAAAGTTTAGTTTTCAGGATATAGTGTGACAGAGATCACCATTTTTTACATGAAGATTGTATCACAAAACGAGGTAGATTATGTGTACATAGAAGCCAGCTACTGATGGCTCATCATTCTTAAAGAGAATATGGGATTTTAAAAAAGATTTTAAGGAGATGAGATTTGAACTTGACTTTGAAAGAATGTAATTAACAGAGATGTTGCAGGGGAGTGTGTGAGTGGGGGTGGGGTGAAGAATCTCTAGGTGAAGGGAAATGCATAATTGGCCATGAGAAAATACCAAGCCTTTGGAAGGCTTTCTGGTGGAGCATAAGAATCTGGGAGTGGAGGTGCAGGGGCTGCTGTTACATAAAGCGAGCAGGTGGACTGTGGCCAGGTCCAGACCTAGGTCGCAGAGGAGGAAAAAAAAAAAGAAAAGTTAATGAAAGGGAAACATCTAATTAAGGATGGCATTATAAGACCAGAACAGATGTATTGACGCGCCCTATGCTATTGCCTGTTGTGCTACTCTTGAACTTTTGTCTAAAGGCATTTTGGTGCTACGAATCACAAGAAGCCCAGAAAGCCTATTTTAGACATTCAGGTGCCCATTTTATTAAAGAGGCAATTGTAAGGCTGGGTATAGTGGCTCATGCCTGTAATCCCAGCACTTTGGAAAGCCAAAGTGGGAGGATCACTTGAGCCCAGTAGTTTGAGACCAGCCTGGGCAACATAGTGAGACTCTGTCTCTACAAAAAAATTAAAACAAAAAAATTAAAAACTCCCCGGGCACAGTGGCAAGCATCTGTAGTCCCAGCTACCTGGGAAGCTGAGTTGGGAGGATTGTTTGAGCCCAAGAGGGTGAGGTTGCAGTGAGCCATGATGGCACCACTGCCCTTCAGCAGCCTGGGTGACAGAGACAGACTGTCTCCCAAAAAAAAAAAAGGGGAAATTTGATAAATAAATCTCAACCTTACAGAAACATTTAAGCTTTTTTCATAAAAAATTAATTTGTATTTTTTCAGGTTCATGCTAATTTAATGCTAATTTTATGTAAACAAGCCATTTTCATCTGCATTATTTTATTTGTTCTTCATGTGTACCAATGTAATGATGCCATCTGGACATAATATATATATTTGGTCTCTGCCAACCACCCCCCTTTCCTGGTGCACAGCTTCTAAAACCCTTGGAATCCACCAAGTGGTGAGTGTCTTTTGTCTGCTAATGAGATGACTGGTGGTTGGGGGTTCCTGGAGAGTTTAATGATGCGGACTTGTTTCTAGGGAAACCAACCATGTGATTAGACGGTTGGAATTTTCAGCCCCACTGCCTGATCACTGAAGAGGGGAGAGAGACTGGAGATTGACATAATCAACAACAGCCAATGATTTAATCAATCTCGCCTACGACATGAACCTCCATAAAAATCCCAGAAGTGTGGAATGCAGGGTTTGGAAAGCTAAGCTAGTGAATGCAACCACGTGCTAGGAAGGTGGTGCACCCCAAATCCAGGGGGACAGAAGCTTCTCAACTTGGGACCCTTCTGGACCTCACCCTATCTACTCCTTCATCTGGCTACTCATCTATGTCCTTTATCTTATCCTTTATAATAAACCAGTAAACAAAAATGTTTCTACAAGTTCTGTGAGCTGTCATAGCCAACCTGAAGAGGGAATCATGAAAATCTTTGATTTGTAGCCATGTTGAACAGAAATGTGGGTAACTGAGGACCTATTAATTGGGTTTGGCATTTAAAACAGGCAACAGTTTTGTGATATTGAGCCCTTAACTTGTAGGATCTGCACTAACTCCAGATAGTATCAGAATTGAATTGTAGGTTACCCAGTTAGTGTCTAGAGACTAGAATGGGTCGATGTGTGGAAAAACCCACACATTAGGACCCAGAAGTGTTGAGTGTGTAGAGAAAAATAGTGAGTTTTTCCTATAAATATCATGCCCAAGAATGCCTCTGAAATTGACACTTACTTTTTCCTTTGCTTCAGGTACATTGTTTTGTATAACGTACTAAGAATAATATGTGATTTATTTTGTTAAAAGTAGTTAATAAGATAGTTAAGTGCTCGTGATTCTGTTCATTATTTCTTGTGGGTAATAAGTATATCATGGAATCTACTTGAATCCCTCGTTCATCTACCACATGTATGGTGCTATTTCTTTTTTCTTTTTTTTTTTGAGACGGAGTCTCCTTTTGTCGCCCAGGCCGGAGTGCAGTGGTGTGATCTCGACTCACTGCAACCTCCACCTCCTGGGTTCAAGCGATTCTCCTGCCTTAGCCTCCTGATCCGGAGTAGCTGAGATTACAGGTGCATGCCACTACGTCTGGCTAATTTTTGTATTTTTAGTAGAGACGGGGTTTCACCATGTTGGTCAGGCTGCTCTCGAACTCCTGACCTTGCGATCCACCTGCCTTGGCCTCCCAAAGTGCTGGGATTACAGGCATGAGCCACTGCCCCGGGCCTATGGTGCTATTTCTTAAGTCTTCTTTTCAGATACACCATTTTGGTCTGATTTTATGACAAAATTCTAAAATATACAGGAAGTCTGTCTTCTTGAATCTATTCTGATATAAATTCTAAATAGCTAAATAAATTCTAAACAGCTTCACATTGATTCCAGAAAAATACTCAGCATCTCATTTAGGCTTTCTAACTAGTCTTCTTCCTCAGGAAGAAAAAGCTACCATTCACTGATTGTCAAACTGTGTCAGAAGATAGGCTAGGTATATCATTTAATTTAATTCACATAACCTTATGAAGTTCATTATTATTATTGCTGTGTTTTACAAGTGAGCAATGGCAACAAAAGCCAAAATTAACAAATGGGATCTAATTAAACTAAAGAGCTTCTGCACAGCAAAAGAAACTACCATCAGAGTGAACAGGCAATCTACAGGATGGGAGAAAATTTTTGCAATCTACTCATCTGACAAAGGGCTAATATCCAGAACCTACAAAGAACTCAAACAAATTTACAAGAAAAAACCAAACAACCCCATCAAAAAGTGGGCAAAGGATATGAACAGACACTTCTCAAAAGAAGACATTCATACAGCCAACAGACACATGAAAAAATGCTCGTCATCACTGGCCATCAGAGAAATGCAAATCAAAACCACAATGAGATACCATCTCACACCAGTTAGAATGGCGATCATTAAAAAGTCAGGAAACAACAGGTGCTGGAGAGGATGTGGAGAAACAGGAACACTTTTACACTGTTGGTGGGATTGTAAACTAGTTCAACCATTATGGAAAACAGTATGGCGATTCCTCAAGGATCTAGAACTAGAAATACCATATGACCCAGCCATCCCATTACTGGGTATATACCCAAAGGATTATAAATTATGCTGCTATAAAGACACATGCACATGTATGTTTATTGTGGCACTATTCACAATAGCAAAGACTTGGAATCAACCCAAATGTCCATCAGTGACAGACTGGATTAAGAAAATGTGGCACATATACACCATGGAATACTATGCAGCCATAAAAAAGGATGAGTTCGTGTCCTTTGCAGGGACATGGGTGCAGCTGGAAACCATCATTCTCAGCAAACTTTCACAAGAACAGTAAACGAAACACCACATGTTCTCACTCATGGGTGGGAATTGAACAATGAGATCATTTGGACATGGGAAGGGGAACATCACACACTGGGGCCTATTATGCGGAGTGGGGAGGGGGGAAGGATGGCATTGGGACTTATAACTGATGTAAATGACGAGTTGATGGGTGCAGCACACCAACATGGCACATGTATACATATGTAACAAACCTGCATGTTGTGCACATGTACCCTAGAACTTAAAGTATAATAATAATAAAAAAATAATAACAAAGGCAAAAAGTTTGACCCTCTTAGGTCATGGAGAATTACTTTCTCTGAAAAGTCCAGTCTTCTAGATTAATATCCAAGACGACAGGGATTTTGTCTGTTTTGCTCTGTAACATATTCTCAGCACCTAGAACAATGCCATATCAAGGCATTCATTAAATATTAGATGAATGAATGAATAAAGGTTTAGCCTGAATAAAAAAAAATACATGAGATCTATCTTTTTAACAAATTTCTAAATGTATAGTAAAGCATTGTTAAGTATAAGAACAATGATGTATATATATCTCTAGAACATATCCATTTGCATATCTAAAATTTTATATGTGTTGAATAGCAATTCATCATTTACCTCTCTCCCAAGCCCTTGATTAACAACCATTGTATTCTCTGCTTCCATGAGTTTGACTATTTACATACCTCATATAAACAGAATCATAAAGTATTTGTCCTTCTTTAGTTGGTTTATTTCACTTAGTGTAATGTCCTCCAGGTTCATCCATGTTGCCACATATGGAAGTATTTCCTTCCTTTTATAGGCTTAATAATGTTCCTTTGTGTGTGTAGATGATAGATAAACAGATACCACATTTTCTTTATCTGTTCATCAATCCAAGGACATTTAGCTTGTTTCTACATCTTGGTTATTGTGAATCATGCTGAAATGACCATGGAAGTTCAAATGTCTCCTCAGGATCCTGATTTCAATTATTTTGGTTAAGCACTCAAAAGTGGGATTGTTGAATCATATGGTAGTTCTATTTTTAATGTTTTAAGGAACCTCCATGCTGTTTTCTATAGCAGCTGCACCATTTTTTACGTTCAGACTATATTTCATTCTCACACTCTTATAAAGAACTAGCTGAGACTGGGTAATATATGAAGAAAATAGGTTTAATTGACTCACAGTTCTGCAGGCTGTACAGAAAGCATGGCTGAGGGTGCCTCAGGAAACATAATCATGGCAGGAGGATGAAGGGGAAGCAAGTACCTTCTTCACATGATGGCGAGAGAGAGAGAGTAAAGCGAGAGGTGCTACATACTTTTAAACAAGCAAATCTTGTAGACGTGGGTTCTTGCCATGTTGCCTGAGCTGGTCTTGAACGTCCAGCCTCAAGTGATTCTCTTGCCTTGGACTCCCAAAGTGTTGAAATTACAGACCATCGTGCCCAACCAAGATATTCCTGATGACTATAGAATTCTTGGTTGATTTCTTCAATATTCTTGACATTTTTATTTTCTTTGATCACTTTAAATATGTTATCTCATTGCCTTCTAACTTTCATTGTTTCTGATAAGAAGTTAACTGTCAATTATGTGGAAGTTTCCTTGTATGTGATGAGTCACTTTTCTCTTGCCATTTTTAATATTTTTTTCTGTCTTATATTTCAACATTTTTACTACGGGTCTGTGTGCATCTCTTTGAGCTGATTGTTCAAAATTTGTTGAGCTTCTTGGATGTGAAGATTGATGTTTCCCAAAAACTTCAGGAAGTTTTCAGCCATTCTTTTCATTTTCCTTTCCCTTCTTTTCCCTCTTCTTCTGGTACTCTCATTACATATCTGTTGGTGTGCTTAAAAATGTGCCGCATTTCACTTTAGGTCTATTTATTTTCTTCATTCTATTTTATATTTGTTCTTTAGATTGTTTCATCTCTATTTATAGTCAAGTTTCTGATTCTCTCTACTTTCAGTTCAAATGTACTGTTGAGGCTGGGCGCGGTGGCTCACGCCTGTAATCCCAGCACTTTGGGAGGCCGAGACGGGCGGATCACAAGGTCAGGAGATCGAGACCATCCTGGCTAACATGGTGAAACCCCGTCTCTACTAAAAAATACAAAAAAACTAGCCGGGCGAGGTGGCGGGCACCTGTAGTCCCAGCTACTCGGGAGGCTGAGGCAGGAGAATGGCGTAAGCCCAGGAGGCGGAGCTTGCAGTGAGCTGAGATCCGGCCACTGCACTCCAGCCGGGGCGACAGAGCCAGACTCAGTCTCAAAAAAAACAAACAAAAAAAAAAACAAATGTACTGTTGAATCCCTCTATTACATATTTTTTATTTCGATTATTGTAATTTTTAACTCCATAATTTTCATTTACTTCTTTTAAAATAATTTCTATCTCTCTTTCTTTGAAGAGATTTTTTCTCACAGCTTCTTTTAGTTCTTTAAACATGGCTTCTATTAGTTCTTTGAACACATTTATAATGGCTACTTTGAAGTGTTAATTGTAACATTTTGTCTTTCTCTTAGTTATTTTCTGTTGCCTACTTTTCTTTCTTCTGTATGGGCGACTTGTTCCAGTTTCTTTGCAATATACCATAACTTTTTGCTGAAAAATGAACATTTGAGATCATTTCTTTTGGCAATTCTGTATACTGATTCCACTTCTTCAATACTAGGGCTTATTTGTGTTTTCATTTGCTTATTTGTTTTGCTTGCTTGAGTAGGGTATTTTTGTGAAGTCAATTTCTCCTGCAGCCTGAAGCCTTTTGTGTTGTTCCTCAGAAGGTGCAGCCTTGGGCATGCACATAGTCACCAGGAATGACAGTGGTTTTAGAAGGTTTCTGTTTCTGATCTTTTTTTAACCTGTCTGCTTCAATTCTATTCTATCCCATCCCACTTTTAGGCTCTGCTAATTATTTTTACTTCTTTTTTAATTAAAAAAAAAAATTTTTTTTTTTTACTGTTTTACTTGTTTATTGTTTTGACAGTGCTCTGGGGCATAAATTGCTCCACCGTCTGATCCAATTATACCTAGGCAGGGATAATTTTTGAGGTTTCTTTTCATCCCAGTAGGGCTCTGTGTAGATGTCTCTTTTCCTGGTTCTGGTGAATTAGCTTGTCTACGGTTTAAACTTGCTGCTTTTAATTATAATGGGTTTTTTTTGTTGTTGTTTTTGAGAGCGCTCTTAAACTTGAATACACACTGTGTCAAATAAAATTATCTTCTTTGTGACTTACTCAGAGCTTTCTTTTTATGTGGACTGCTGCTACCCCCGGAAAAACTCTGATTGATCACATTCAGCACTATGTGGCGTAGTAGCTACTGGTCTTTTCAGCTTGTATCTCCAAGCATGGAATCCACGCCCTAAGAGAAAGGTGCAGTGAGGGTCACTAGGGCCCCAGTATTCTTTATCTCTGCCCTTCGAATAAATATTGAGTGAAGGAGCGTCCAGGCGCAGTGGCTCACGCCTGTAATCCCAGCACTTTGGGAGACTGAGGCGGGCGGATCACGAGGTCGGGAGATCAAGACCATCCTGGCTAACACGGTGAAACCCCGTCTCTACTAAAAATACAAAAAACTAGCCGGGCGAGGTGGCAGGTGCCTGTAGTCCCAGCTACTCGGGAGGCTGAGGCAGGAGATGGCGTGAACCCAGGAGGCGGAGCGTGCAGTGAGCCGAGATCGCGCCACTGCACTCCAGCCTGGGCGACAGAGCGAGACTCCGTCTCAAAAAAAAAAAAAAAGAAAAAAAAAAAAAAGATTGAGTGAAGGAAGGGATGAGTTACGTAAGCTCTATACTGTACTCACTGGGAAATTAACTTCTTCTACTCTGCCCTATGAACTCTAGTTTTCTTATACTTGGGTTTCCAGCTCTTTCTCCTTACCTCAGGGATATTGTTGGTCTCTGCCCAAGTTCTCCCTCTCAGAGCCATAAATTAGAAAATCTCTTCAGGCAGTAGGCTGGGATAATTGTAAGACTCACTTCAATTTTTCTTTCTCTTTCTAGCATCACTGCCCTGCATTGCCAGATATCCAGTGCCAGAAAGCCTTTCTTTAATAGACTTTGTTCTCTTCTTTATTAGTTGTTTTGAGGAGGAAGGTAAATTGGGTTCCTGCTGCTTCATTTTGGCTGCAAATGAGTCACTTTTGGTCTGCATATTTAACAGAAATTACAGCATGTACATACCCCTGAAAACTCTGTAGCATAAATCCTTTTTTTTCTAATGGATATTTGCTTGAAACACATCTGCATTTTAGGTTGTGAAAACATGTAAACAGGCCGGGCACGGTGGCTCACGCCTGTAATCCCAGCACTTTGGGAGGAAGAGGCGGGCAGATCACGAGGTCAGGAGATCGCGACCATCCTGGCTAACACGGTGAAACCCCGTCTCTACTAAAACAAAAACAAAAACAAACAAAAAAAATTAGCCGGGCGTGGTGGCGGGCGCCTGTAGTCCCAGCTACTCAGGAAGCTGAGGCAGGAGAATGGCATGAACCCAGGAGGCAGAGCTTGCAGTGAGCCGAGATCGTGCCACTGCACTCCAGCCTGGGTGACAGAGCGAGACTCCCTCTCAAAAACAAAACAAAACAAAAAAAACAAGAAAACATGTAAACAAGCACATTCTTTACTGAGGTAAATATTAAACACCACGTCTACTTAATGTTAAAGTGACTGGTCATTTTTGTGTAAAAAGCATTCAAAATGATTGGCATTGTAAAACAAAGATCTCAAGTTGATTAACTGTGTTCTAGGTATTTCTATCAGTTTTTAATGTGTTTAAAATTTATATGACTGTTGAACTTCACATACAATTTTTCTCAAGTACATATTACAGAACAGAATTTTTAGGAATTGTAATGATCGGCCAGGTGTGGTGGCTCATGTCTGTAATCCCAGCACTTTGGGAGGCCGAGGCCGGTGGATAACAAGGTCAGGAGTTTGAGACCAGCCTGACCAACATGGGGAAACCCCGTCTCTACTAAAAATACAAAAATTATCCAGGCGTGGTGGAGCATGCCTGTAATCTCAGTTATTCAGGAGGCTGAGGCGGGAGAATCGCTTGAACCTGGGAGGCAGAGGTTGCGGTGAGCCGTGATCGCACCATTGCACTCCAGCCTGGGCAGAAAATATCCAATGATTTCACTCAACAAGAGTGAAACTCCATCTCAAAAACAAAACAAAACAAAAACAAACAAAAAACCCTGTAATTATAATATTTTTAATTTTTTTAATAGACCATTATAATCAGGTAATCTTCTGGCTTTAAAAATATTGAAGATTTTCTTCCCATCTATGTTCTTTTAGATATTTTAGAAATTAGGAAAACAGTCTCTATTTTCTAACACTATTCTCAGTCAAACAAGTTTTCAAAAAGGGGAAATAATCCTGAAAAATAAGACACCATTGAGGTATGTAACATCCATACTCTCTAAAAATGTAAATTTTGCACATTCCAATTAGGGATTCATTGGGTTACTTGGAGTGACACTCTGGTTCTTGCACCCTATTGTACCAAGAACAAAACACCAAAGGATGATAGAGCTGCCTCAACTAGCATAGTTGCTTGTAATTTCAAACTCTTAATTATTTTAATTCAATTCAATTTTACTCTTTCTTCTTACTGGATAGGTGGAGGGTAAAGCAGAAAGACATACAAATTTGAGCTTTATTGGCTTTTGTTGAAGAACACATTTTGGGAACCACCATTTCAGATTTCAGAGGTTTTGGTAGGAAAAGCTAATATATAAGATCAAAAAATACAAATAATGACTGTGTGGTGGACTGAAAATAGCACTGCACTTTAGATTCAGATCTACTTGTCTCCTGTGACCGTGAACAAGTTGCCACCTCTCTCTGATCCTCAGTTTTCTTATCTGTAAACTAAGGTTTGAAATACATAATCTGTAAAGGAAATGCCTTTGTAATGCTGCAAGCAGATGCTTCTCTGAAATGCTTCATTTTAGTGTGCAAAGATACAGGTAGTTTAGATACAATTGGATATTACCCCTGGCTAATTGGGAAGTTACATATGAGAGAAACTTCAGGAGACTGAGTACCTTTTTCATTTTCATTGTTTCATATTCTTAGGGAAGGTTTGGCTCATAACCCACAAAGACATTATGAAAATGACCCTACTCATTTTGCCTATGACATGTGCTTTTAAATAATGATGACTTTTCCCATTTAATTATGTAGCTAGATATGCTTTCAATTGCATATTAACTCCTTCTGCTCATGCAATAATTTTCTCTGTAATATTCCTGCACTATATTACGTGTACTTATAGAACAGTAAAATTTCTATATTTTACTCTTCCCACATAACTGTTTTAAATATGCTTTTTTTCATTGGAAATTCTTTCACAATGATTTATTAATTAGCCAAAATGTTATCTTTATTTTTAAATCTGCAAAAGCAATTTGATGGGATGTATCTAGCTCATTCTCATTTCCAGGGTTTCAAAAGAAAGAGAACCATAAATGGGATAACTCCTGTGGTGTGAGGCACTAGGTAGCGGGGGGACAAAAAATACATTTCTTCCTAATAGACCCAGCAAATGGGATGCTTCCTGCCCTCTGTGACTTTAGAAAGGCGGCTACACTTTGAAGGTTTAGTAGAAAGTCAGGTTTGTAATACAAATAGACTCCAATTCATATGTCTTGGTTCTGATTTGATTTTGTTTCAAGTTATACAAATAAGGTGGTTAAAAGATAAAATATATTTCACCACTTGGAGTCCCTGTATACTAACAACTCTCAGATCTTTAGCATTCAAATTGATTTTGTTTTTTTAGCAGCTCGCCCCCAGTGTCCACTTGTCTATTAAACATTCATAAACATATGCCAATTATTCCTATTTGTATACCATGTTGTAGTTTACAGCACATTTTCATATCTATCTACTTAAATCTTTATAATGACTTTCTGAGATAGGCTAGGCTATAATTTTCAACCATCTTTAATTATATTCACTATTATAAATTCAATTTTACATGGTGTTTTACTTTCACAGTTGAATTTTTAAAAATAATATTTTATCTTCCTATTATATTAACTACAAAATAGCTGCGCATGTAATAAACATATATGCCAGACACCAACAACTCAAATTCAACATGTCTAAAATGGAATATACTTTCTCCCTTCCCTCCCCATCTTCTGCTTACCATCCGTTTCACATACACCAAAGATGATCAATCATCCTCCTTTTGGTGTTACTTCAGTTCCTAATGACCACCATTTCCCAGTTCTTTGAATCCAGAAATCCCTCTCTTTACCTTGCCCATCTGAGTTGAATTAGCTCTCTGGTTGTATAGCAGCAATTTCAGCAACAGCTACAGTACATTTCCCCTCTTCTCCACTGCCACTGCCATAATTCTATTGCAACAGCCTTATAATTGGACTCCCAATCTCTAATCAAGGAATCCTTCATTTCTCATGCTGCCAAAAATGTGCTTTTCTTAAAACACAGCTGAGAATCCACCACGCCCCTTATCAAATATTCTGTGATGAGCAGTGCAGCTTAATGCTATGAAGTACAATGCCCTTAAATTTATTTTTTTTCTCTGCCACTTAGTAGTTGCATGATCTTGGGAAAATCACTCAACATCTCCCAAACTTATATTCATCATCTTTTAAAAGGGGGTTAAAAATAGTATTTTGCTCTCAGCATTGAGGATTAAAAAACAATGTTTGTAAAGAGGTTAGCACAGTGGTTGGCACATAGTTTTTGCTTAGAAAGTGTTAGTTGTATCATATGTGTAACATTGGAAAGAACACATTGTAAACGGCTTTGGGTCAGACAGCTAGTAAAGTGAATATTCCAACCTGTGTGTGTCTGAATCAAAAGCATAATTGTCTCCAGTATATTATGCTGATATTTTGACCTTCAGTTTGAGCAGGGAATATAAAATTGGGCCTTAAGATGGGGAATCAACATCCTTAATCTTCATATTAGTGTTCTCTAGTGCTGCTTGCTAGATTAGTCCTTGCCCATCTCTGTGAATCTTTGCCTTACCCTGTGGCTAAGAGCTCTTGACAGTCAAAGTAAGAGTTCTTGCTCTAACTATATTCCCCATCTTGATTTATCTTGCCTTTTTCTGTCCATTTCCTTAGATAAGGCATGATAAATCTTACCCCAAAATCTTTTTACTTAGCTTAGTATTGAGGATGGTGTACAAGTGAGTTTGCTTAATGCTCACTATTTGCTTCACACTATCTGTGTAGAAAACTTCACATGGAATACTATGCAGCCATAAAAAAGGATGAATTTGTGTCCTTTGTAGGGACATGGATGCAGCTGGAAACCATCATTGTCAGCAAACTATCGCAAGAACAGAAAACCAAACACCGCATGTTCTCACTCATAGGTGGGAACTGAACAATGAGAACACTTGGACTCGGGAAGGGGAACATCACACACCGGGGCCTATCACGGGGAGGGGGGAGGGGGGAGGGATTGCATTGGGAGTTATACCTGATGTAAATGACGAGTTGATGGGTGCTGACAAGTTGATGGGTGCAGCACGCCAACATGGCACAAGTATACATATGTAACAAACCTGCACGTTATCCACATGTGCCCTAGAACTTAAAGTATAATAAAAAAAAAACAATAAAAGAAAAAAAAAAAAAGAAAACTTCACAAGAAACTATCACCATTGTTTGCTTAGCAGTTCTGTGATATAGTGAACATATACAGGCTTGGAATCACACAGACTTAAGTAGGAATACTAGGTCCTCTACTAGCTAGCTGCATAATTTGGAGTCAGGTCATTTTTCTCTCTCTAAGCTTCACTTTTCTCTTCCCAACATAAAGTAGGTATGTGTTACTATCTAATGACTGGGAAAATATCCAATGATTAAAACGCTGTCCAGAATTAAATAATACTTCTAAATACATTTACATTTTATTATATAACAGTATGTATATCTAGGAGATAAACTGTTTGTTCAATCTCTAGTTAATACTTGGTATACATGTGAATCTGTGGTCTGTTTTCCATAACTGTCTGATCACTTGAGCTCCACAGAACACTTGTTGTGACAGAGACCGCTGATTGGCTTTCAATACCCATTCTCATCTTCTTATGTGATCAAATAACTTTTAGTTGGCCACAGAGCTGCCTAATGATTTCACTCTGTGGCCTGTCCACAAATTATGCAGCTAGCTAATGGAGGACTTAGGATTCCTACTTAGGTCTGTGTGATTCCAAAGCCTACTTACGTCCCATACAACTATGAGTGGTCATGTGTCTAAATTATGATGAATGGAATGTAAACATAAGTGAAATGTGCAACATCTGGGAATGCTTATTAAGAAAAAGCTTTTTAAAACATGTTTTTTCTTTTTTTTTCTTGAGATGAAGCCTTGCTCTGTCACCCAGGCTGGAGTTCAGTGGCACAATCTGGGCTCACTGCAACCTCCACCTCCCAGGTTCAAGCTATTCTCCTGCCTCAGCCTCCATGATAGCTGGGATTACAGGTGCCCACCACCATGCCCAGCTATTTTGTGTATTTTTAGTAGAGACAGGTTTCACCATGTTGGCTAGGCTGGTCTCGAACTCCTGACCTCAAGTGATCAATGTCGGCCTCCCAAAGTGCTGGGATTACAGGCGGGAGCCATGGCAGCCAGCTGGACTCTATATCTTTTGTTCCCTTGGCTACTGACTGGAATGCAGGAGTTGTGTAGAAGATGGATCAGTTGTTTTGGATCATGAATGGAAAAGTCATGTTGCAAAAGGTAGAGCGATAAGACACTGTGATCCTGGACCCCTTATTGTGGAGTATCCATACTAGTCTGATCCATGAAACTGGACCATTATGTGAAAGAAATCAATTTTAAGCCACTATTATACTATTTTTTTATGATAACAGCTGAAGAAAATCCTGATTAATACAGTTGAAAACCATTGAAATAATGTCTATGAAATAGCTGATCCATGTTAATTCATTCTTATAATTGCATTTGATCAGTTCCTTCCTTTGCTGAGCAATCGTCATTGTGTTTGTTTTATCACCCTAAAATAATGTTGGGTTATGGACTCATGGGCCTCTGCAAGACCTAAATACTTCCCTTTCCCTGAACAGACATATTTTGTGCTATATTAATTATTTTGACCTTCATGAACAGTCATGCATAGCAATTTTCTGAGATGCTCTCTGAAGTCTCTGAAGCTATAATATGCAGTACTTTTTATAAGAGGCACTTTCAATTATTAACTTCACTGAAAGTAATAGGCAGGAAGATTTGCGGTGCTGTCTATTTCCATGTATTCAAGATTGCATTGCCACTTCATAATGCTTCTTGTTATTGCAAGCTGATTAGATAGAGTGTAGACTCTATGGAAAATGACACAACTTAATACCTTTACAGAGTAAATTACAAAAGTATTATAAACAAGAAAAAATTCTTCAGAATTAATTGAACATAAAGCATCCTTTTTTCCCTCAGTATAAAACTATAGGTGGAATTGGATCGTATCTGGATAGTAATGAAACATCCTATTAGCTTTCAGTTATGGTCCTGAACAGCAACTCTTGCTCTCATGTTCTCTTGCTCTCTCCTTTTTGCTCTACCTCTTTCACTTTCTTTCTCTTTTTCTTTATCCTCTTTCTCCCCTTTGCTCTGTTTTTTTTTTTTTTTTTTTTTTTTTTTTTCCTGTTCATTGCTGAGCTAATCTGGGACTCTGTGTTCAGGACTCTCAATTCAATAGATATTAAGGTTTTAGACCAGAAGATAATACAATTGACTGAACATTAAATGCATTACATGATAATAATTGTAATTTCATACTTATTATGCACACGCAAATGTACTCAATTATTACAAAAGAAAAAAACTCATTCAAACCAAAAGTTTAATTACAGTGGAAAAAGGCATATTGGTTGGGCTGCAGATAATAAAATATTATTACATTCCCTTGTTTTTATGTGATGCATTTTTCCCTCAACTTTACAGTATTGGTTTGGGGTATTTAATGCTATTAACTGTTGCAATGAGATACTGAGAAATTTTATTCTTTTTCATTAGGATTGAGGATATATGCCTACAACTAAATACTTAAAGAACTCTGTGCTTAATGTTCTGCTCCTAACTACAACAGTGCATCACTGCGGCATCTCCATTAACTTGTTCAATATTCCAGAGACTGCTGTGCCTGGCAGTTGGAGAGCATCAAGAAGATAAACTATGAGAGCTATTTTTCACTCATATATAGAGCACATCTGTTGACATCTTAAATGCTAATTAATAAATAAAAAACTTGGGCCTCATTCAGAATTGATAGAAGATGAATTACTTCATTTTCTCTTTCCAAATATAGAACATGAATGAGAACTGCAGCAGAGTTCTCCCTTCAGTAAATCAGTTGTGCTGATTTACACGTGCCTACTTTATGTTGGGAAGGGAAAACTGAAGCTTACAGAGGTAAAGTGACCTGCCTCCAAATTATGCAGTTAGCCAGTAGAGGACCTAGTATTTCTACTAACATCTGTGTGATTCCAAGCCTACATATGTTCACTGTATCACAGAACCTCTAAGCAAACAACGGTGATAGTTTTCAGAGTCAGAATAACAATTCTCAAAGCTTAGGTTACTTTCAGAGAAAGAGAGAAAAGAGTTTTTTGTTTGTTTTTTTTTAAATGTCATTTGTCTGTCTCTGTAGGAAAATGCATATTGATTTTTAGGCTGTGCCAAGAGAAACGGGGACACTTTGAGGGTCATGTAGGCCCCTTTGCTAATTAGAATGTTGTCTGTGAGCTATTTCTATTGGTTTCAGGGCCTATATTGACCAATCCTATCAAAGAGCTTTAAGAAAAGGCCATTATCATGCACAGTAGAAAACATACACTGAACATTGAACACCTGCATGGCTATGACTTATTATTATTATTATTTAAAAAAACACCATTAAATGGCAGCCTTGTAAAAAGCGGAAAGAGTTCTACTCACTTATGTGATAGAAAATACTTCATGGCAATATGTTTTAGTGACATGAGCCATTTTTCTCTCTTTAGATTTTTGGGATAAAGATATTGTTCTGTAAAGTCGTAACACAGGCATACACTATTACTGGAGCAAAGAGTGTGATTAATCCATATTCTGCAACACTTCTTCAGTAAGCTATATTTTATGTAAAAAGACAGAAGTCTTAGGCTTCTTTGTGCAGTTGTAGTTGCTGGACTAGAACTGAATCTGTAGGTGTCCTGATCCATTTATTGGAGAGAAAAAGTGATTCTATATTATATTAAATCATAAGGGAGTTTGTTCTGGCATCTCATAGTGGCTCATGCTCTGGTCTTGTTTTCTTATTATTTTTTAAAGAAGACTGTGAGATGAGGGATTTGTCAGAGTTAGAGATTTTTATCTAGTTAAAGGTCAGGTGCTGAGCCATTGATTTGATTACCGAGGCATTGGGTCATTAAGTTGCCTGAAATAGCCTTGTTGCAAATGTTCACTGGTGAGCTAGTCTGGGACTCTGTATTCAGGGTTTGCATTACTGTCTATGGAAAATACTAAGATAAAATTGTGAAAAAAAACTGTAGTCAGAGATGGGTAGGTCACAGGAGTACAAGATTAGTACATGAAACCATTTGTGATTCGAGGATATACATTCACTTCCTTTCCAAGCTCTTTTCTAAGGCTTGAAATTCCACTATTGAAGCTTTTTTATTTTTCATTAAAATCTGTGACAACCTTAAGGAGCGGAATGACAAAGGTCTGGAATACGCAACATTGCCCAGAAGGATTGGACTGTGTGGAGTGCAGCACTTCTGAGCTTGTGAACAAAACGAAAATGCTGTGGGAAGCCAAGACCACACTGAGCCTCCTTCAAAATGTTTTCAAGGAACATACTTTTCTGATCCCATTTTACAAAATCTAAAGAAACCTAAATTATAGCTAATAAGAAGAAGAGTGCTGGACTTGGAGTGCTGGGATCCTAGCTGCAGCTGTGCTTACTTATCATGTGACCTAGGACTAATCAGTGAACCCCTATGTGGAAACTCTGCTTCCTCATGTAAAGCCTGCAAATTTCAGAGGATGCTCTCTAAGCTCTAACATTCTACATTTTATAATGTAGATAGCTAGAAATTGGTTCGGTTTTCAGGGAAATGCATAACACTTAGCAAACAGATGAATTGTGTTTCCATTTCAACTACCATTGCGCAAATTAATTGTTTAAACCATAGAGTCCTAATTATTGTCGAGAGTGACTTTCAAGTTATGATTCTGGTTTGGAATTCGGGGAGGAGCACTGCAGAATGTATTTCTATATACATCATAGTAAAAAGGGCATCCAGTTTTAACTGTGCCACTGTATCAGTAAATTCCATTTTACTCTTTCTGGTTTCGTTTCTTTATTTCTAAGGTCTTTTGAACTACTTTATTTTATCCTTTTCTATTTGCTCCACATAACAGCTCATTATAGATGTATACATTTTAGTGTTTATATTTTTTCAAGGAAAATCAGAATTTAATCATTCTAAATAATTATTATATAATCATGATTTAAAAGGACAACTTTTTACATTCCCTAAAATATTTCTAATGTAGCTGTATTTAGAAGCTTTCACAATCCTGCTCATAAAATACATAGTGGAGTTTTATAGTCTCTGAGAGAGTATATCCTCATGCTAGATAGTTTAAGTGTCCAAGTCATAGCATTTTGGTGACTCTTAGTCATTTCCTTGTCAGTCAACCATCTCAGGCTGCTTACATGCTTTTATGTTCTTCCAACTTCCATGACCAGAGGATGGATTAATTTCCTGTAAATATATAATTATACACATGCCCACTTGTTCCAAAGTGACATCAAATACCTCTTATCAATAGCAGTGTCAGAGCAAGCTTTCATTAAAGCACAGGAGAAGAGCTACTTTAAGTGTTTCTGAGAACAGGATCATAGGTCTATGAAATAGAGAGGGAGAGAAAGAGAGAGAGAGAGAGAGAGAGAGAGAGAGAGAGAGACTGCTGAGGCAACCTCTGTTTGCTCCCTGAGGTCACTCCTCTGCAGGTGTGGGAGAGCTGCATTTACACAATATTGCACACCACTGGATTGAGGCTGGTAGCTAATGTTTATGGAACAAATAAATCTCTCTCAGTAGCATAAGCAGAAAATGACTCATGGAAATATAATTTGCTTTGGTGCTTTGTTTTCTACTGGAAAAAGGATGAAAGCAAGTTATTCCAAAAGAATCTCACCAATAATCCGTTTACCTTAATGTACAAAAAAAAATGCTGTTTCTCATATGTCTCAATCCTTGTCCCAGCTATCTTATGAGCTGTGTGACCTTAGGCAAGTTTCTCTTGGCTTCCTCATCTTTAAAACAGAGATACTAACAGTACTTATTTTATAGTCTCATGGTAAAGATTAAGTGAAATAAAGTATTTTTAAATGGTTTAGCATAGCGTTGAGGTGATAGTAAGTGCATCGTAAATGTTATTGTTTTTAGTTGTCTACAACTGTGGGAGACTCATGAGTTCCTGGAGAGTGGAAAATGCTTCTGATGTATTATTCATCCTTGTATTTGATTGACATTGTTTTAGTGAGGTAAGATAAGCATTAGGTTTGGAGCCCTGGCTTTGCCATTTACTATCTCTGTGCCTTTGGGAGAGTTCCCCTCTTCTTCTCTTCCCATCCTTGCCTTAACCAGTGAGCTTCAGTAATAATTGTAATTACATTACATGTCTGATATAGGAATTCAATCAGATAAAGTACATGGTGCTATTAGAGATCTCGATAAAGTATAGCTATTATTTATTTATGTGTGCTCCACTAATGGTAGATACATTACATTATTAAGTGCATAAGTTATTTTCCATTCTGCTTCTTTAGGTTAATTTATCATAAATAGTTTCCATGTTCTTTCCCACTGTAATGATTTTATTGCAAGACGTCTTAGTCCATTCCTGCTGCTATAACAAAATACCTTAGTCCAAGCAATTTATAAATAATAGAAATTTATATCTCACAGTTACAGAGATTGAGAAATCTAAGATCAAAACACTAGCAGAGTCATTGTCTGGTACGGGCTCACTCTCTGCTTCCAAGATGGTGCTTTGTTGCTGAATCCTCTGGAGGGAATAAACACTGTGTCCTTGCATGGTGGAAGGGACAAAAGGGAAAAAAAGGACTAGGGTGCCCCTTTCAACATGTTTTATAAGATCACTTGTCCTATTCACGAACACTCATGACTTAATCACTTTCCCAATAGCTCCACCTCTTAATATTATCACAGTGGGTATAAAGTTCCAACAAACAAATTTTGGAAGGACACTGCTATGGTCTAAATGTATCCATCCAAATTTATACGTTGGAAATTAAATCCCCAGTACAACAGTTTGGGTAATTTTAATTGTCTAATTTTTTACATTATATAGGAGTCAAGAAAATCTGCATCAGTTCATAGTCCTGAGACCTACACAGGTTTTATCAACAAAATAAGAAGACTCAGTTGGAGATTCGAAGATAGTTGACTACATGCAGCCAGATGGTATAGCTGCCACTGAGGGATCAAGACGACTGGTGCACTCCTAACAGATCTTCAGAAGGAAGGCACTAAGGTGGATGGAGGGAAGGCACAGAAGATGGGCTGAAGAGAAAGGAAGCTGGGAACCCTGCACGGGGCTACCATATCCTGGGACTCATTCCCAG